>NC_052162.1:126247226-126479920 GCF_902713615.1 Scyliorhinus canicula | reverse complement strand
GGTACGCCAGACACAGGTAACGCCCTGCCAGACACAGGGGTAACGCCAGACACAGGGTAACGCTGTGCCAGACACAGATTAACGCCCACACAGGGTAAACGCTGTGCCCGACACAGGGGTAACGCTGCCAGACACAGGGTAACTCTGTGCAGAACAGGGGTAACGCTCTACCAGACACAGGGGTACGCTGTGCCAGACACAGGGTAACGCTGTGCCAAACACAGGGTAACGCTGTGCCAGACACAGGGTAACCTCTGCCAGACACGGTAACGCTGTGCCAGACACAGGGGTAGCTGGCCAGACACAGGGGTAACGCCAGACACAGTAGCTGTGCTAGACACAGGGTAACGCCAGAACAGGGGTAACGCCAGACACAGGGGTTACGCTGTGCCAGCACAGGATAACGCCCTGCCCGACACAGGGGTAACGCCAGACACGGGGTAACCCAGACACAGGGTAACGCTGTGCTAGCACAGGGTAACGCTGTGCCAGACACAGGGTAACGCCGTCCCAGACACAGGGGTTAACGCTGTGCCAGACACAGGGGTAACGCCAGACCAGGGGTAACGCTGTGCCAGACACAGGGGTAACGCTCTGCCAGACACGGTGTAAACGGCAGACACAGGGTAACGCTGTGCCAGACACAGGGTAACTCCGTGCCAGACACAGGGTAACGCCAGACCAGGGGTAACGCCAGACACAGGGGTAACGCTGTGCCAGACACAGGAGTAACCGCCGTGCCAGACACAGGGGTAACGTCAGACCAGGGTAACGCTCTGCCGACACGGGGTAACGGCAGACACAGGGTAACGCTGTGCCAGACACAGGAGTAACCGCTGTGCCCAGACAGGGGTAACGCTGTGCCAGACACAGGGGTACGCTGTACCAGACACGGGTAACGCCAGACACAGGGGTAACCCTCTGCCAGACACAGGGTAACGCCGTCCAGACCCAGGGGTAATGCTGCCAGACCAGGGGTAACGCTGTGCCCGACACAGGGGTAATGCCAGACACAGGGTAACTGTCCCAGACACAGGGGTACGCTGTGCCAGACACAGGTAACGCTGTGCCAGAACAGGGTAACGCCAGACACAGGGGTACGCTGTGCCAGACACAGGGTAACACCGTGCCAGACACAGGGTAACGCCAGACACAGGGGTAACGCTGTGCCAGACACAGGGGTAACGCTGTGCCAGACGCAGGGGTAACGCCAGACACAGGGGTAACGCTGCCAGACACAGGGGTAACGCTCTGCCAGACACAGGGGTAACGCTGTGCCAGACACAGGGGTAACGCTGTGCCAGACACAGGGGTAACGCTCTGGCCAACACAGGGGTAACGCCAGACACAGGGGTACGCTGTGCCAGACACAGGGGTAACGCCAGACAAGGGGTAACAGCTGTGCCAGACACAGGGGTAACGCCGTGCCAGACCAAGGTGGAATGCCAGACACAGGGGTACGCTGTGCCAGACACGGTGGTAACGCTGTGCCAGACACAGGGGTAACGCCAGACACAGGGTAATGCTCTGCCAAACACAGGGGTAACTCTGTTGCCAGACACGGGGGTAACGCTGTCCCAGACACAGGGGGTAACGCCGTGCCAGACACAGGTTACGCTGTCCAGACACAGGGGTACGCTGTGCCAGACACAGAGTACG
This sequence comes from Scyliorhinus canicula, assembly GCF_902713615.1. Classification (NCBI taxonomy): domain Eukaryota; kingdom Metazoa; phylum Chordata; class Chondrichthyes; order Carcharhiniformes; family Scyliorhinidae; genus Scyliorhinus; species Scyliorhinus canicula. The sequence goes on along the minus strand of NC_052162.1, from coordinate 126,478,261 downwards.
TTGTGCCAGACACAGGGGGTAACGCTGTCCCAGACACAGGGGTAACGCCAGACACAGGGGTAACGCTGTGCCAGTACACTGGGGGTACGCTGTGCCAGACACAGGGGTAACGCTGTGCCAGACCAGGGGTAACGCTGTGCCAGACACAGGGGTAACGCTGTCCCAGACACAGGGGTAATGCCAGACACATGAGTAACGCTGTGCCAGACACGGGGGTAACGCTGTGCCAGACACAGGGGGTAACGCTGTGCCAGACACAGGAGTAACGCTCTGCCAGACACAGGAGTAACGCTGTGCCAGACACAGGAGTAACGCTGTGCCAGACACCAGGGGTACGCCGACACAGGGGATAACGCTTGTGCCAGACACAGGGGTAACGCTTCTGCCAGGCAACACAGGGAGGTAACGCTGTGCCAGACACAGGGGTAACCGCCAGACACAGGGTAACGCTGTGCCAGACCACAGGGGTACGCCAGACACAGGGGTAACGCTGTGCCAGGCACAGGGGTAACGCACTGCCAGACACAGGGTAATGCTGTGCCAGACCCAGGGGTAACGCTGTCCACGACACGGGGTAACGCTGTCCCAGACACGGGGGTAACGCTGTGCCAGACACAGGGGTTAACGCCAGACCCAGGGGTAACGCTGTGCCAGACAGGGGGGTAACGCCAGACACAGGGGTAACGCTGTGCCAGACCCAGGGGGTAACGCTGTGCCAGACACAGGGGTAATGCTGTGCCAGACACAGGGGTAACGCCAGACACAGGGGTAACGCCAGACCCAGGGGGTAACGCTGTCCCAGCCACAGGGGTAACGCCGTCCCAGACACAGGGGGAACGCTGTGCCAGGACACAGGGGTAACGCCAGACACAGGGGTAACGCTGTGCCAGACACACGGTAACGCCAGACCCAGGGGGTAACGCTGTGCCAGACACAGGGGTAACGCTGTGCCAGACACAGGGGTAACGCTGTGCCAGACACAGGGGTAACGCCAGACACAGGGGTAACGCTGTGCCAGACACAGGGGTAACGCCAGACACAGGGGTAACGCCAGACACAGGGGTAACGCTGTGCCAGACTCAGGGGTAACTCTGTGCCAGACACAGGGGTAACGCCAGGACACAGGGGTAACGCCAGAACCAGGGGTAACCGCCAGACCAGGGTAACGCCAGACACAGGGGTAACGCTGAGCCAGACACAGGGGTAACGCCAGACACAGGGGTAACGCCAGGCACAGGGGTAACGCTGTGCCAGACACAGGAGTAACGCCAGACACAGGGGTAGCGCCGTGCCAGACACGGGGGTAACGCTGTGCCAGACACAGGGGTAACGCCGTGCCAGACACAGGGGTAACGCTGTGCCAGACACAGGGGTAACGCCAGACACAGGGGTAACGCCGTCCCAGACACAGGGGTAACACCGTGCGAGACACAGGGTAATGCTGTGCCAGACACAGGAGTAACGCCAGACACAGGGGTAACGCCGTGCCCAGACCAGGGTAACGCTGCCAGAGACAGTGGGTAACGCATGTGCCAGACACAGGTGTAACGCTGTGCCAGACACAGGGGTAACGCCGTGCCAGACACAGGGGTAACTCCGTGCCAGACACAGGGGTAACGCCAGACACAGGGGTAACGCTGTGCTAGACACAGGGGTAACGCTGTGCCAGACACAGGGGTAACGCTGCCAGAGACAGGGGTAACGCTGTGCCAGACACAGGGGTAACGCTGTGGCCAGACACAGGGGTACGCTGTGCCAGACACAGGGGTAACGCCAGACACAGGGGTAACGCCAGACACAGGGGTAACGCTGTGCCCGACACAGGTGTAACGCCAGACACAGGGGTACGCTGTGCCAGACACAGGGGGTAACGCCAGAACACAGGGGTAACGCCGTGCCAGACACAGGGGTAACGCTGTGCCAGACACAGGGGTAACGCCAGACACAGGGGTAACGCCGTCCCAGACACAGGGGTAACGCCAGACACAGGGGTAACGCTGTGCCAGACACAGGGGTAACGCCAGACACAGGGGGTAACGCCGGTGCCAGAACCAGGGGTAACGCTGTGCGAGACACAGGGGTAACGCTGTGCCAGACACAGGGGTAACGCCAGACACAGGGGTAACGCCGTGCCAGACACAGGGGTAACGCTGTGCGAGACACAGGGGTAACGCTGTGCCAGACACAGGGGTAACGCTGTGCCAGACACAGGGGTAACGCTGTGCCAGACACAGGGGTAACGCTGTGCCAGACACAGGGGTAACGCCAGACACAGGGGTAACGCTGTGCCAGACACAGGGGTAACGCCGTGCCAGACACAGGGGTAACGCCAGACACAGGGGTAACGCCGTGCCAGACACAGGGGTAACGCCAGACAGGGGTAACGCTGTGCCAGACACAGGGGTAACGCTGTGCCAGACACAGGGGTAACGCCAGACACAGGGGTAACGCCAGACACAGGGGTAACGCCAGACACAGGGGTAACGCTGTGCCAGACACAGGGGTAACGCTGTGCCAGACACAGGGGTAACGCTGTGCCAGATACAGGGGTAACGCCAGACCAGGGGTAACGCTGCCAGACACAGGGGTAACGCTGTGCCAGAACACAGGGGTAACGCTGCCAGACACAGGGTAACGCTGTGCCCAGACACAGTGGTAACGCTGTGCCAGACACAGGGGTAACGCTGTGCCAGACACGGGTAACGCTGTGCCAGACACGGGGGTAACGCCAGACACGGGTAACGCTGTGCCAGACACAGGGGTAACGCTCCCAGACACAGGGGTAACGCTGTGCCAGACACAGGGGTAACGCTGTGCCAGACACAGGGGTAACGCTGTGCCAGACACAGGGGTAACGCTGTGCCAGACACAGGGGTAACGCTGTGCTAGACACAGGGGTAACGCTGTGCTAGACACAGGGGTAACGCTGTGCTAGACACAGGGGTAACGCTGTGCCAGACACAGGGGTAACGCTGCCAGACACAGGGGTAACGCCAGACACAGGGGTAACGCTGTGCCAGACACAGGGGTAACGCTGTGCCAGACACAGGGGTAACGCTGTGCCAGACACAGGGGTAACGCCAGACTCAGGGGTAACGACAGACACAGGGGTAACGCCAGACACAGGGGTAACGCCAGACACAGGGGTAACGCCAGACACAGGGGTAACGCTGTGCCAGACACAGGGGTAACGCTGTGCCAGACACAGGGGTAACGCCAGACACAGGGGTAACGCTGTGCCAGACACAGGGGTAACGCCAGACACAGGGGTAACGCTGTGCCAGACACAGGGTAACGCCAGACACAGGGTAACGCTAGACACAGGGTAACGCTGTGCCAGACACAGGGGTAACGCCAGACACAGGGGTAACGCTGTGCCAGACACAGGGGTAACGCTCCCAGACACAGGGGTAATGCTGTGCCAGACACAGGGGTAACGCTCCCAGACACAGGGGTAACGCTGTGCCAGACACAGGGGTAACGCTGTGCCAGACACAGGGGTAATGCTGTGCCAGACACAGGGGTAACGCTCCCAGACACAGGGGTAACGCTGTGCCAGACACAGGGGTAACGCTGTGCCAGACACAGGGGTAACGCTGTGCCAGACACAGGGTAACGCTGTGCTAGACACAGGGGTAACGCTGTGCCAAACACAGGAGTAACGCTGTGCCAGACACAGGAGTAACGCTGTGCCAGACACAGGGGTAACGCTGTGCCAAACACAGGAGTAACGCTGTGCCAAACACAGGAGTAACGCTGTGCCAAACACAGGAGTAACGCTGTGCCAGACACAGGGGTAACGCTGTGCTAGACACAGGGGTAACGCTGTGCTAGACACAGGGGTAACGCTGTGCCAGACACAGGGGTAACGCTGCCAGACACAGGGGTAACGCCAGACACAGGGGTAACGCTGTGCCAGACACAGGGGTAACGCCAGACACGGGGGTAACGCCAGACACAAGGGTAACGCTGTGCCAGACACAGGGGTAACGCCAGACTCAGGGGTAACGACAGACACAGGGGTAACAACAGACACAGGGGTAACGCCAGACACAGGGGTAACGCCAGACACAGGGGTAACGCTGTGCCAGACACAGGGGTAACGCCGTGCCAGACACAGGGGTAACACCAGACACAGGGGTAACGCTGTGCCAGACACAGGGGTAACGCCGTGCCAGACACAGGGGTAATGCCAGACACAGGGGTAACGCTGTGCCAGACACAGGGGTAACGCCAGACACAGGGGTAACTCCGTGCCAGACACAGGGGTAACGCCAGACACAGGGGTAACGCCAGACACGGGGTAACGCTGTGCCAGACTCAGGGGTAACGCTGTGCCAGACACAGGGGTAACGCTGTGCCAGACACAGGGGTAACGCTGTGCCAGACACAGGGTAACGCCAGACACAGGAGTAACGCTCCCAGACACAGACACAGGGGTAACGCTGTGCCAGACACAGGGGTAACGCTGTGCCAGACACAGGGGTAACGCTGCCAGACACAGGGGTAACGCTGTGCCAGACACAGGGGTAACGCTGTGCCAGACACAGGGGTAACGCCAGACACAGGAGTAACGCTCCCAGACACAGGGGTAACGCTCCCAGACACAGGGGTAACGCCAGACACAGGAGTAACGCTCCCAGACACAGGGGTAACGCTCCCAGACACAGGGGTAACGCCAGACACAGGAGTAACGCTCCCAGACACAGGGGTAACTCCGTGCCAGACACAGGGGTAACGCTGTGCCAGACACAGGGGTAACTCCGTGCCAGACACAGGGGTAACTCCGTGCCAGACACAGGGGTAACGCTGTGCCAGACACAGGGGTATGTCCATGATGTCTGCCTCAGGTCGCCCTCTTGCACGACGTGTCTACGTTCTTCTCCTGCCGCAGTCCCGATCAAAGTCTCCGTGGTGGGAAGGCGCAATGATGCAGAATCACTGCGGAGAATCAGGAGGCCACCTCCACCACATCCCCAGGGCTGGTGACAGGGCACCTCCACCACATCCCCAGGGCTGGGGACAGGGCACCTCCACCACATCCCCAGTGCTGGGGACAGGGCACCTCCACCACATCCCCAGGGCTGGGGACAGGGCACCTCCACCACATCCCCAGGGCTGGGGACAGGGCACCTCCACCACATCCCCAGGGCTGGTGACAGGGCACCTCCACCACATCCCCAGGGCTGGGGACAGGGCACCTCCACCACATCCCCAGGGCTGGGGACAGGGCACCTCCACCACATCCCCAGGGCTGGTGACAGGGCACCTCCACCACATCCCCAGGGCTGGTGACAGGGCACCTCCACCACATCCCCAGGGCTGGAGACAGGGCACCTCCACCACATCCCCAGGGCTGGTGACAGGGCACCGTCCGTCTGTCCCCACCCCTGGAACCGGTGGCAGGGACGGCAGCAATTCAAGCCCACGTCCGCCAGGCAGCAATTCCGACCAGACGCACCTGGGCTGGTTTAGCACACAGGGCTAAATCGCTGGCTTTGAAAGCAGGCCAGTCGCACGGTTCAATTCCCGTACCAGCCTCCCCGAACAGGCGCCGGAATGTGGCGACTCGGGGCTTTTCACAGTAACTTCATTTTGAAGCCTGCTTGTGACAATAAGCCATTTGCATTCGCCTCCAAAGCCAAACCGCACTATCGAGCTGCTCCTCCCCTGGCGCTGGCTGCAGGTTGGTTCCCGTCCTCTGGCTCCCCTCCCCTGGTCACGACAGCTGCAGAGGCGACAGTGACCCGGGGCACGACCGCCAGGCAACGGCGACCCCTGCCCAGCAGGAGCGGGCAAGAGGAAGGATCCCACAGCCACCTGCAAGAGAGCAGGAAGGGCAACCAAGTAGCTGACAGCAATTAAAGTAAGGGACAAGGCCAAAAAAGGGTTGCTGCTGGAAGGGGCACTGCTCAAAGGTCAGCAAAACCTTTAACAAAATCAAATAAGAGTGCAGTTACAAAGATTAATAACGCACTCCAGTCTCTATGGTACCCACGTGGCACAGAAGGCCTCATTGGGGCCTGTGGACGTTGGCATGCTCCCTTTCTACACCCGGCCATGGATATCGACACTGGGAGGGGCTGAAGGTTGAGTCGAGCTAACCCCTCGGTCACACGCTGCCCAGACCTGTGTGGTGGTATGATTAGCAAAGCTGCCTGCCATTGGTGCAGAACACCGGCTTACCATTGGCCCTGGTCGGTCATGTGCCTCTCGACCGGTTGGTTGAGACCAGTCATGTGACGACTCCACGATTGGTCGAGAGGCTGAGTTAACCCCGCCTCCAGGGCGGGGTATAAATACCCAGTACTCCCGGCGGTCGTCCTTCTACTGTAATCGACCGCAAGGCTTAACATCTAGTATATTAAAGCCATACTTTTGTTCAGCAACTCGTCTCGTGTTCAATTGATGGTATATCAACCTGTTAATGGCGTGCCTCGCCAGGCCCAGGAACAGGTTCACATGGAGGTTCTCTGCTTTCGCTGCACAGGGTGTCGGTAGGTCAGGGGCATGGGGCTGAAGTGGAAAAGAAACGAACAAAAGATCTTTCAGAACATTAAAAAGGGAGTTTATGCAACACGGACATGGTCCACGGACTCCACAAGGCCGCAAAAATAGCAGCTGGCTTGGGAGTCCGTGAAGCAGTGTAATTGGTGACGGGGTGTGGGACTGCTGCATGCAACACCCTGCATCCCAGATGGCCAAGGCAGAGGGGCCTCCAGTGGGGACCTCCCCCTGGGCGAGGGCAAGGCGGTGAAGTGTGGGCCGCAGCAGCAGCCCGTACAGGAAACCACTCTGCGCAGTGCTACATGGCAGGGGAGGCTTTGCCGTGACGCGGTTAGGGTTGTGGAGCACCAGCTCTCGAGGGAGGGTTCGGGGCCAGGGACCAATGTGGAATTCTGCCTGAACAGGGATCTGCTCAGACTCACACACATAGTGCAGCACGGTAGCATTGTGGTTAGCACAATTGCTTCACAGCTCCAGGGTCCCAGGTTCGATTCCCGGCTCTGGGTCACTGTCCGTGTGGAGTTTGCACATTCTCCCTGTGTCTGCGTGGGTTTCGCCCCCACAACCCAAAGATATGCAGGCTAGGTGGATTGGCCACGCTAAATTGCCCCTTAATTGGAAAAAATGAATTGGGTACTCTAAATTTATATTAAAAAAGAATGACGGTGTTTACTGAGGGGGATGGCACACGCCGAGGAGACGCCCAGCCCTGGCGACGCCCTCACGCCCCCCCCCCCCCCCCCCCCCCCCCCCCCCCCCCCCCCCCCCCCCACTTCATCACCTCCACCGTAGATGGGTCAACGCCTGTCAGGGAGACCCTTGCACAGCTGATTGGTGGGACGGTAAACGAAAACAAGTCTTCAGCCCAGGTGGGGCCCACCAAGCTCTCAGTCCCAAAAGTCCACCCCCAACCCTGGGATGACAACTCCGCTGGAAAGTGGCTCCCTCCCTCCTGGAGCGTAGTCGCCGGCTCATGGGGTCTTCAGCCTGAGACAGGCACAGCAAACACACCCACCCACCGAATACCTAGCCGTACAGAGCTCCACTCCGACCCCTGAGGCACACACACCCACCGAATACCTAGCCGTACAGAGTCCACTCCGACCCCTGAGGCAAACACACCCACCGAATACCCAGCAGTACAGAGCTCCACTCCGACCCCTGAGGCAAACACACCCACCGAATACCTAGCCGTACAGAGCTCCACTCCGACCCCTGAGGCACAGCAAACACACCCACCGAATACCTAGCCGTACAGAGCTCCACTCCGACCCCTGAGGCAAACACACCCACCGAATACCTAGCCGTACAGAGTCCACTCTGACCCCTGAGGCACAGCAAACACACCCACCGAATACCTAGCCGTACAGAGTCCACTCTGACCCCTGAGGCACACACACCCACCGAATACCTAGCCATACAGAGCTCCACTCTGACCCCTGAGGCACACACACACCGAATACCTAGCCGTACAGAGCTCCACTCTGACCCCTGAGGCACACACACACCGAATACCTAGCCGTACAGAGCTCCACTCCGACCCCTGAGGCACAGCAAACACACCCACCGAATACCTAGCCGTACAGAGCTCCACTCTGACCCCTGAGGCACACACACCCACCGAATACCTAGCCGTACAGAGCTCCACTCCGACCCCTGAGGCACAGCAAACACACCCACCGAATACCTAGCCGTACAGAGCTCCACTCTGACCCCTGAGGCAAACACACCCACCGAATACCTAGCCGTACAGAGCTCCACTCTGACCCCTGAGGCAAACACACCCACCGAATACCTAGCCGTACAGAGCTCCACTCCGACCCCTGAGGCAAACACACACACCGAAGGCGCAAGGGACCGGCGTCCACCACTCGGCCAGAGAGCAATCACCGACACGGGGGGAGGGGGGGAATTCAGTTGGCAAATCACACGCCTCACGGGGAGTCCATTAGAGCCCTGGAACCAGCCGATGGAGAACAGGGCTCCCTCCTGCCTCATTCTCGCTGAAAGGCAGTTGTTGAGTGGGAGAGTCAGGTCAGGCCGGTCGTGGCAGGGCGTTCAGCCCCAAGGGGGGGGGGGGGGGGTAGCAAATACGCAGTCCAACAGACCCCACTCCCAACCTGGACGTAGCAAATATCTGCCTCTTCCGCACAGGCAGTAGATCTCCCGCTGTCTTGTGTCTCCGACCTACTTCCAGGCAAACGAGCAGCAAACAGTGTGGTGAACATATTTGCTGTTACAATTCACCATTGTATTGCATTGTATTGTATTGTATGATGTTGATGCCCTTGTGGGCTCCGCCCCTCGGGAGAGGTATATAGATCTGCAGCCTGTAGGCGGCACTCAGTACAGAGCAGTCGCAGGCAGGCACAGATCTAGCTGATTAGGATAACGTACTGGCTGACTGATAGAAGTCAGTGAGTGGTGGTGGATGGCAAATATTCAGCCTGGAGCCCAGTTATCAGTGGCGTACCGCAGGGATCAGTTCTGGGTCACTGCTGTTTGTGATTTTCATGAATGACTTGGATGAGGGAGTTGAAGGGTGGGTCAGTAAATTTGCAGATGATACGAAGATTGGTGGAGTTGTGGATAGTGAGGAGGGCTGTTCTCGGCTGCAAAGAGCCATAGATAGGATGCAGAGCTGGGCTGAGAAGTGGCAGCTGGAGTTTAACCCTGAAAAGTGTGAGGTTGTCCATTTTGGAAGGACAAATATGAATGCGGAATACAGGGTTAACGGTAGGGTTCTTGGCAATGTAGAGGAGCAGAGAGATCTTGGGGTCTATGTTCGTAGACCGTTGAAAGTTGCCACTCAAGTGGATAGAGCTGTGAAGAAGGCCTATGGTGTGCTAGCGTTCATTAGCAGAGGGACTGAATTTAAGAGCCGTGAGGTGATGATGCAGCTGTACAAAACCTTGGCAAGGCCACATTTGGATTACTGTGTGCAGTTCTGGTCGCCTCATTTTAGGAAGGATGTGGAAGCTTTGGTAAAGGTGCAAAGGAGATTTACCCAGATGTTGCCTAGAATGGAGAGTAGGTCTTACGAAGAAAGGTTGAGGATGCTAGGCCTTTTCTCATTAGAACGGAGAAGGATGAGGGACGACTTGATAGAGGTTTATTAGGTGATCAGGGGAATAGATAGAGTAGATAGTCTGAGACTTTTTCCCCGGGTGGAACACACCATTACAAGGGGACATAAATTTAAGGTTAATGGTGGAAGATATAGGGGGGATATCAGAGGTAGGTTCTTTACCCAGAGAGTAGAGGGGGCGTGGAATGCACTGCCTGTGGAAGTAGTTGAGTCGGAAACATTAGGGACCTTCAAGCGGCTATTGGATAGGTACATGAATTGCGGTAGAATGAGGGGGTGTAGATTAATTTGTTCTTAATCTAGGACAGAAGTTCGGCACAACATCGTGGGCCAAAGGGCCTGTTCTGTGCTGTATTTTTCTATGTTCTGTGGTCTAAAACCACTGTTCACTTCTACTGATCGTCTCGTGTGAATTGATGGTCGCATCAAACAGGCAAGCCAGGCCAAGCTAAGCCAAGTCAAACAAGGCAAGGTGGAGGCAGTCGGAAGTAAAACCAGGTCGACAGGCAGTCTTTTAGCAAACAAAAAAACAAGAACAGGAGCAGGAAAACAACTACAACCTCACTCCACGAGTTTTAGTCTGAAATTCATTGTCCAACTTCCTCTTTGTGACGACACAATGGAGCCCTGCCTGAAGTAGCCAATAGGAATCACCCATTCCTGGGCAGCATGGTGGCGCAGTGATTAGCACTGTTGCCTCACGGCGCTGAGGTCCCAGGTTCGATCCCGGCTCTGGGTCACTGTCCGTGTGGAGTTTGCACATTCTCCCCGTGTCTGTGTGGGTTTCACCCCCACAACCCAAAGGTGTGCAGGGTAGGTGGATTGGCCACGCTAAATTGCCCCTTAATTGGAATAAAATATAATTGGACACTCTTAATTGATAAAAAAACGGAATCACCCATTCCACGGTGACATCTCTGGGTTCCAAGGCGCATCCCCGGCACGGGAATCGGGAGCCCCGCCCCCACCCATTGTTCCCGTCTCATTGTTCCTACACCTCCTCGAGACAAGGTTTCCAGGCAACCGGCTGATAGCTTTGGCCAGAGCGAGAAGCTCCTCATTGATCTTCCCCCTCCCCCTGGCCCGGCAGAGCACGTGTCCAAGGGTGAGGGGAAGCTGCTCACTTGTGGGGAAGAGCCCACCCCCTGACCTTCCTGCTGAGGTGTTGGCCAATGGGAAGAGTTGCAGGACTGAAACGAATCTGGTCCTCCAGCCAATTGGAATGCGGGCTTTGTGTGAATGAAGATTGAGCTTCACACACACACTGAAACTGCCTCCTGTCTCCAACATAGAATCGTAGAATCCCGACAGTGCAGAAGGAGGCCATTCGGCCCATCAGGCCTGTACCAGTCGTTGGGGACGAGCTCTCTACTTCAACCTACGCCTCCACCTATCCCTGTAACCGTACCTAACCTTTTTGACTATAAGGGGCAAATTAGCATGGCCAATGCACCTAACCTGCACATCTTTGGACTATGGGAGGAAACCGGAGCACCCAAGAAAAACCTATGCATCTGTACATAAAACACTTTCCTTTCTCCCCCCTTCCATTTCTTTTCTCATTCTGACCTTCAATTGGTCGCTTGCAGCAACTGAAGGGAAAGGAAGTGAATCCAGGGAGGGTGCAGACTCTGGAAAGCTTGGCCCAGGTCTCTCTCTCTCTTAAAGACATTGACATCCTTTGCTCCCTCAGCTTGACACATTTATTTGTCTGGCTAAAAGGATGGTCTCATAGAATTTACAGTGCAGAAGGAGGCCATTCGGCTCAGCGAGACTGCACTGGCCCTTACAAAGAGCACCCGACTCAAGCCCACGTCTGTACCCTATCCCTGTAACTCAGTAACTCCCACTTAACCTTTTTGGACATGAAGGGCAATTTATCATGGACAACCCATCTAATGTGCACGTCTTTGGACTGTGGGAGGAAACCGGAGCACCCGGAGGAAACCCACGCACACATGGGGAAGATGTGCAGACTCCGCACAGACAGTGACCCAAGCCGGGAATCGAACCTGGGACCCTGGCACTGTGAAGCAACAGTGCTAACCATTATCTCCCCTGTCTCTTTCCAAATGTTCACAATTAAAGGGCTGGTTTCCCCAGGATTTGGCTGACATTTAAGGGGGCAGTAAATTAATATCAGACAGAGATATGTCCAGTGTCGCTGTGTGGTACAGTTTAGATATATTGTTTATGAAATAAAGTTCATTTATTATTATTTCTAGTTTTGTAACGCAATCCTGTAGCTAAATTGTATGTTTCCAGTCACAGAATCATTATGGCACAGGAGGAGTCCACTAACTCGAGTCCATGTCGACTCCCTGTAGAACAATCTCGTCAGTCTCATTCCTCCTCTATATCAGCGTTCCCCTGCAAGTTTATTTCCTTCAAGTATCCATCCAATTTTAGTTTAACAAGTTACCAGCTCTGCTTCCACCATCGACACAGAAATTGAGTTCCATATCATGACCATACACTCCAGCTAAATGACGTTTTTCCTCTCATTTCCCATGCAGCAAGTTGTGTGTTACATACATTACAGATATTTTCGAGTCCAATAAATACTTTGCATATATATTTAGTGAGCATGGCTCTGTCAATCAGCATCAATCAACCATGATCATAAAGCCTCGCAGGGCCGAATGGCCGATTCCTCTTATTTTAAATGTTTCTCGAACCTTCAGGAGAATTAGGAGGTTGAATATGAATTAATTTTTTTTTTTTTTTATAAATTTAGATTACCCAATTATTTTTTCCAATTAAGGGGCAATTTAGCGTGGCCAATCCACCTACCCTGCACATCTTTTGGGTTGTGGGGGCGAAACCCACACAAACACGGGGAGAATGTGCAAACTCCACACGGACAGTGACCCAGAGCCGGGATCGAACCTGGGACCTCAGCGCCGTGAGGCGGTTGTGCTAACCACTAGGCCACCGTGCTGCCCTTGAATATGAATTAATAATCTTTATTGTCACAAGTAGACTTACATGAACACTGTAATGAAGGTGTGGCATGCGGCGCAATGGTTAGCACTGGGACTGCGGTGCTGAGGACCCGGGTTCGAATCCCGGCCCTGGGTCGCTGTCCGTGTGGAGTTTGCACATTCTCTCTGCGTGGATTTCACCCCCACAACCCAAAGATGTGCAGGTTAGGTAGATTGGCCACGCTAAATTGCCCCTTAATTGGAAAAAATAATTGGGTATTCTAAATTTACATTTTTAATAAACACTGAAATGAAGTTACTGTGAAAAGCCCCTAGTCGCCACATTCCGGCGCCTGTTCGGGTCACAGAGGGAGAATTCAGAATGTCCAATTCACCTAACAGCACGTCTTTCGGGACTTGTGGGAGGAAACCGGAGCACCCGGAGGAAACCCACGCAGACACAGGGAGAACGTGCAGACTCTGCACAGACAGTGAATCAAGCCGGGAATCGAACCCTGGCGCTGTGAGGCCATATTGCTAACCACTGTGCTACCATGCTGCCATTAGATACAGCAGAGTGAGAATGGAGGGAGAGTGTGTGGGATGGAGATTTACAGCTTTTGGGGAATGAGAGAGGAAAGAATGTTCCAGAGAAACGCGAACTGCCTGTTCTGAATTTCTATCTTGTACTGACTGTGATAAATTTTGTAAAATCCTTTTACAGGAGGGGGAGATAATAATAATAATCGCTTATTGTCACAAGTAGGCTTCAATGAAGTTACTGTGAAAAGCCCCTAGTCGCCACATTCTGGTGCCTGTTCGGGGAGGCTGGTACGGGAATTGAACCGTGAATTTTAGCTGTCTTGTTCTGCATTACAAGCCAGCTGTTTAGTCCATGTGGTAAACCACTGTTAACCTGTATTAGGTGATGTAAGGTAGGACCTGTACTACAGGTTCGCCAGTTGCCCCTGCCTGCTGGCTCCGCCCAGTAGGAGGAGTATAAATATGCGTGTCCTCTATTCGGCAGCCATTCCGCCAGCTGCTGTGGGAGGCCACACATCTTAGAGCAACAAAGCCACAGTCTACATGATGGATGTGCTCTCCAAAATAGGGTTTGGGGAGGGAATTCGCAATTGGATCAAACTGCTCTACACAAACATCTATAGCAGAGTCTTAATCAATGGGTGGGAATCAGAAAAGTTCCTGATCAAATCTGGAGTCAGGCAGGGCTGCCCTCTCTCCTCAGCCCTGTTTGTGTGCTGCATAGAACCTTTTGCCGAGTCCATCAGGAAGGATCCGGACATGAGAGGGGTGACGATCCCAGGCAGCGGAGGCACGCAAGTCAAGGCCTCCCTGTACATGGACGACGTCGCCGTCTTCTGCTCGGATCCCGCATCTGTACGCAGGCTCTTGGACACCTGCGACCAGTTTGAACTGGCCTCAGAAGCCAAGGTAAACCGCGGCAAGAGCGAGGCCATGTTCTTTGAGAACTGGGCCGACCGGTCCTTTGTCCCCTTCACGGTCAGGTCAGATTACCTGAAAGTGCTGGGGATATGGTTCGGAGCGGCTGGGGCATGCACCAAAAACTGGGAGGAGCGCATTGCTAAAGCAAAACAGAAACTGGGCTGGTGGGAGCAACGCTCCCTCTCCATTGCGGGCAAAACACTGGTCATCAGGTGTGAGGTACTCTCGGTGTTACTGTACGTGGCGCAGGTCTGGCCCATCACTTGGACCTACGCCGCAGCAGTCACCCGGGCCATCTTCAAATTCATTTGGAGATCCAAGATGGACCGGGTCCGAAGAGACATAATGTACAAGCCTCTAGATAAAGGAGGGAGGAACGTACCCAACGCCGCCCTCATCCTGATGGCCACCTTTGTGTGCAGCTGCATCAAGCTGTGCGTAGACCCCGGGTATGCAAACACCAAGTGTTACTTCATACTCAGGTTCTACCTGTCCCCGGTGTTACGAAGGATGGGCCTGGCCTCATTGCCGCGGAACGCTCCAAGTAGTTGGACCGTGCCGTACCACCTGTCCTTCGTGGAAACATTTTTGAAGGAAAACACCTTTGACCACAAGGCAATGAAGCAGTGGTCAGCACGTAATGTCCTCGAGACCCTCAGAGAAAAGGAGACTGTGGAGGACGTTGGATGATTCCCTGAGCAGACTGTCAGAGCCATCTGGCAGAATGCCTCATCACCAGAACTTTCAAACAAGCACCAAGACCTAGCTTGGCTGGTGGTGAGAGGGCCCTCCCTGTCAGATTCTTCATGTACACCCGAAGGCTCAGCATCAATGCACGCTGCCCTCGGAGTGGTTGTGGGGGAAATGAGACAGTCACACACCTCCTTGTGGAATGTGCCTTTGCAAAACAGGTCTGGAGTGAGATGCAGTGGTATCTGTCAAGGTTCATCCCGAGCAGCTCAGTAACACAGGACTCTGTGCTCTACGGACTGTTTCCAGGGACACACACCGAGACAAATATCAACTGCTGCTGGAAGGTCATCAACTCGGTGAAAGACGCTCTTTGGTCTGCCCGAAACTTGCTGATCTTCCAGTGCAAAGAACCGTCCTCGACCGAGTGTTGCAGACTGGCACATTCCAAGGTCCAGGACTACGTGCTGAGGGACGCACTCAAGCTTGGGGCAGCTGCCGTCAAGGCGCAATGGGGAAAGACCACAGTGTGAGGTCTCACCAGCAAATGTACACCGAGGGGTGGGTAACAGTGTAAAACCCCTCGGTCCGAGGTTCTTTTTTCCATTACCACAATGTATGATAGAAACAAAGTAATGTAAATATTGAAAGAACTGTAGCTTATAGTAGGATACGTGTGCAACGTTATCCCAATGGAATTGAAGACAAATGAATGTAACTCAGATGGAAATGTACAGTCAAGGTATTTTGAAATGTTCTGTAAAGATTATGATAAATTTTATGAATAAAGTATATTTTTTGAAAAACAAAAACAAAGCCACAGTTGTATCCAACCTTAGTCTTTGTACAATTGATCGTGCATCAGTCCACTGTGCTAAACCAGCCCTTTTAGACCTGACATCATCACTCAATTCATTGGGCCTTGAGTGCCAGCCTTTGTATGTAGAAGGAGAAATGTTGTTTGGCTCTCTCCCTGTCTGAATTCTGAAGTATCAGCGTTGATTGGAAAAGCACCGAGACACACACACCCGTGTGAGAGTGTTCCAGAGCACTGACTGTGGGAAGAGCTTTAACCAGTTACACAGCCTGAAAAAACATCACACCATTCACAGCGGGGAGAGACTGTACACGTGTTCTGTGTGTGGACGAGGCTTCAACTGATTGTCCGACCTAGAGGGTCACAGGGACAACCGCATCATGGAGAATCCGTGGAAATGTGAGGACTGTGGGAAGGGATTCCGGTTTGGAAATGCATTAATACATTCACACCGGGGAGAGGCCATTCACCTGCTCTGTGTGGGAAGGGATTCGCTGAATCATCCAACCTGCCGAGTCATCAGCAAGTTCACATGGGGGATCGGCCATTCACCTACCCTCACGGTGGGAATGGCTCCAACCTGCTGAGGCATCTGCAAGAAAGAATTCAGTGAAGTATCCACTCTGAGGGACCACCAGTGTGTTCACAAAGACCGTTCATCTGCTCTGAGTGTGGGAAGGGATTCCCTCAGTTAGTGAACCTGCAGACACACCAGAGAGTTCACAAGTGACTGCAGGGGTTGGATTCTGCTGTTATTGCTACTGTTAATCACATCCAGGACTGCATTTCGTTCATTCTGACACTTGGTGCAGTGGGAGGGTCGGTGAGTTTCTTTCTGCTGGACTGGCCGGTCTCACCACTTTGCTTCCAGTGGGCTGATGCTCTTTGAGCCTGGGAGAGCACATTTCCCTGAAATGATCCACAGAAGCTGATGAAGGACATTTATTTCATCCTGGACAGTAAATAATGTTTTTCCTACCACTACAGGTAAATCTAAAATAAATACATTTGTCTCTGTTCCATTGAGCCTACATCACAGGGCCAGGCCAGTCGGCTCAATTGGTCTCTGTCAGTATTAATGCTCCACATGAGGCTCCACCCACCCCTCTTCATCTCCCCCATCAGCATCTCCTTCTATTCCTTTCTCCCTCACGGATGTATCTAGCTTCCCCTTCAATGTATTCATGCTGTTCACCTCAGCCACTCGCTGTGGGAGTGAGTTCCACATTCTCACCACTTGCTGAGTAAAGAGGTTTCTCATCAAATCCCTATTGGATTATTGAACCCCTTCATTATCTTAATGATTTCCATCAGGTCACCCTTCAGTCTTCTCTTTTCTAGAGAAAAGCAGCCCCAGCCTTTCCTGAGGGTGAAATGCTCTCGGTTCTGGTATTATCCTTGTGAATCTTTGTTATCCCTTCTCCAGTGCCTCCATTTCCTTGTTCTAAATGGAGATGACAAATGTTGACAGTGCTCCCAGTGTAGTCTAACCCTGGTTCTAAACAAGTTGGCATAACCTCCCTGCTTTTCAATTCTATCCCTCGAGAATGAAATCCTATATATTGGTCTCATTCTTTAAAAAAGATGCAGCTCTAACCATTGCCCTGTTCTATCCCCATATCCCTATTGGTTTATTTCCCTCAAAAGCCCATCCAGTTTCCTTTTAGAAAACATTCCATCATCTCTGTTTCTACCCCCCTGGTAGGAAGTGGCTTCCAGGTATTTCCCACTTTCTTCAAATGTAAATGAGGCTCAGAGAGCACAGAAAGAGGCCACTCTGCCCATCATTCCCATACTGGCTCTTTGAATGAATTATCGAATTAGTCCGCTGCCCTGCAAGTTTCTTTTCCTATAGCATCTGTCCAGTTCCCTTTTCAAAGTTACAGTTGAAATAAGTTTGCACCATTGTCAGGCAGTGAATCCCAAATCACAAGAACTCGTCCTGTGTTAAATCAAATACTTTCACCATTTACTGTATTTGAATTTTCACACGGGATTTGGAATTGGAGTGAAAGACGTGGTTGTCACATAAAATTAAGACCGAGTGTGATATATCCAAGTTTGGAGATTATTTCTGGGGCCTCACGGTAGCATGGTGGTTAGCATAAATGATTCACAGCTCCAGGGTCCCAGGTTTGATTCCGGCTTGGGTCACTGTCTGTGTGGAGTCTGCACATCCTCCCCGTGTGTGCGTGGGTTTCCTCCGGGTGCTCCGGTTTCCTCCCACAGTCCAAAGATGTGCGGGTTAGGTGGATTGGCCATGCTAAATTGCCCGTAGTGTCCTAATAAAAAAAAAGTAAGGTTAAGGGGGGGGGGGGGGGTTGTTGGGTTACGGGTATAGGGTGGATACGTGGGTTTGAGTAGGGTGATCATTGCTCGGCACAACATTGAGGGCCGAAGGGCCTGTTCTGTGCTGTACTGTTCTATGTTCTAAAAGGGAGATTGATGCAGTACTGGAGGACAGGTCTGAGGCATTCAAGTCAGGCGACAAGAAATCCAGGTATGAACTCTGTAAAGTCACCAGGGATGCCAAGAGACGATATCAACCCAAGCTAGAGTCAAAGACAGACTCTTGTTGGTTGTGGCAAGGCTTAAACATAATGGGCTGCAAAGCGAAGCTGAGCAGAATCTCCGGCAGCAGCGCACCCCTCCCTGATGAACTCAATGCATTCTATGCTCGGTTCGAGCAGAAAACCAAGGATCTGCTGTCGAGTGCCCCGACAGCCCATAACACACCCATACCCACCGTCACAGCTTCCGAAGTCAGATCGGCTTTCCTGAAAGCGACGGGTCCGGATGGAATCCCTGGTCGTGCACTCAGAGCCTGCGCGGACCAGCTGGCAGATGTGTTCGCGGACATTTCTAACCTGTCACTACTCCGCTCAGAGGTCCCCACCTGCTTCAAGGCGTTCCATTGTATTCCTTTCTCAGATAACAGGGCAGCACGGTAACACTGTATGTTCTATAATGAGACAAGGTGGCGTCCTTAACGAGAATAAAATAGAATAGTATCCCAATAGTGCAGAAGGCGGCCATTCGGCCCATTAAGTCTGCACTGACCCTCTGCAAGGGCACACCACCAAGGCCAGCACCCTTGCCCTATCCCTGTAACCCCATCTAACCAGCACATCTTTGACACTAAGAGGCAATCCACCTAACCTGCATATCCTTTGTGGTGATCCACTGTGTAATTGTGTGTGTGCCTGTATTAGAGGATGTACAGCATGTGGTGAATGTAATATATGTTAATATATATGTTAATTCACACTGTTGTTGTAAGCGCAGTAGCGGTGTCCTACCACTAGGGGGAGTAGCGCTGGGAGCACTCAGGAACTTGTTCTGGGCTCCACCCTTGGTTCCGCCCACGACTCCTCCCCCTAGTGCAGCTGTATAAGTACCCGTGTCCAGAGTCAGCCTGGGTCACTACGAGTTCATCGACAGGTAACAGGCTGGCTCTGAAGTAAGTCGATTAAAGCCTAGATTCACATCGGAAACACGTGTCTGGTGAATTGATGGTTCCATCACAGCAGTACCGGTATTACAGGCTCTTCGGTAGCCCCTGCCGGCTAGCTCCGCCCACAAGGTGCCGTATTAATATGTATGAGTTCTCCTGAGCAGCCATTCTACCAGCTGCAGTCGGAGGATAAAGATCTAACTGTAATAAAGCCTCTTTTGTACCCATTCGAGTCTTTAGTACAATTGATACCGCATCATCCTTGGACTGTGGGAGGAAACCGGAGCAACCAAAGGAAAGCAGAAATGCGGAGAATGTAGGAACTCCACACGGACAGTCACCAAAGACTTGAATCGAACCCGGCGCTGTGAGGCAGCAGTATTAATTAAATAAATCCAGTGACCAAATTGACCAATGGTCATGTTACAACAGGCCCAACTCTGACGTGAGGTAATGGTCACTTTGGGGATAAAAGTAGAGGTTCTGAAGGTCTTCCTTGTTGGCCAAGTACTGAAGACTCCCAAGGCCGAGTTCCAAGGAAATTACTGCCAAAGAAGGAGCCAGACTCCCGAGGCTGAATTCCACAAGAATTACTGTCAAAGAAGGAGCCAGAGAGGGTTACGCTGCTGCAGACTGGTCACCCACATGAAGTTGGAAAAGTCAATGCCAAGTTGTTCCTAGAATCATAGAATTTACAGTGCAGTAGTAGGCCATTCGGCCCATTGGTCCTGCACCGCCCTTGGAAAGAGCACCCTACTTAAGCCCAAGCCTCCACCCTATCCCCATAACCGACCTAACCTTTTGGACACCAAGGGCAATTTATCATGGCCAATCCACCTAATCTGCACGTCTTTGGACTGTGGGAGGAAACCAGAGCACCCGGAGGAAACCCACGCACACACGGGGAGGACGTGCAAACTCCACACAGTCACCCGAGGCCAGAATTGAACCCAGGCTTCCGAGAGCTGTGAGGCAGCAGTGCTAGCCACTGCCACAATGCCACCCCGTTAAGTAAACATTTTTCATTCGATAAAATTAAATTTACCGAGAATTCGGCCTTTGTCTTAATTGGTTCAACTTTTGCCTGAACCAATATGAATTGATGAAATGGTAAGTTGGGGCTGGCGACGGAGCTGAGGCTGAATTTAGCTGAGAATAACGGGGCCTGTGCCCCAGTTGGGAAACTGCCATGGGCATTGCACTAATAGAGACAGGAAGGTGCTGGAGGACTGACTGGGAAATGGGTTCCAACCAATTGTTATATTGGTCACTCAGAGCTGAAGAGAAACCCGTCTCTTTAAATACATATACAGGGAAGAGGCTGCAATGAAATCTGTCCCTTTAAACCTGCACAAAAGCAGGAGGCTCAGATTCACAGGCTGAAGGAGTCCATTCGTCCCATCATGCCCCTGCTATCTATTTGAAAAGACTCTGATTCATCCAACTGCTCTGCCCTTTCCCCACAGCCCTGCAAATTCTTCCCTTTCAAGTATTTACCCTTTGGAAAGATACAATTGAATCTGCTTGCAGGCAGATCAGAACAACTCACTGTGTCAAAAAATAAAATAAAATCTCATCTGCCCCTCTGGCTCCTTTGCTAATTCCCTCAGAGGGACTCACTTTCTGTTAAAGAGCCTGTCAACCCCTCTCACCCACTTTCCCTAAAGTACATCAATCTAATCATGAAAAGTCCAGAAAAATCTAATTATTTTATTAAAAGTTTATTAATGAAACAGAACATGGTTAAAAAAAAAAGAAAATGACTTGAGTATCAAAGACAACCAGATTAAAAGGATGTTCACAATGTTCTGGACACAAATGGTTCCTCTTTAATTCATCTGTAGCCTGTTCGCTGCCCTCTTTGTGGAACACCTCCGCTCAGTCCACAAGCCTGACCCTGACCTTCCGCTTGCTGCCATTAGAATTCACCACCTTGCTCTCAGGCTCACATTCCTGTCCTCGGCCTGCTGCAATGTTCCGGAGAAGCCCAACACAAGCTGGACCAACAGCCCCTCATCTTCCCATGAGGCACTTTACAGCCTTCTGGGCTCAACATTGAGTTCAACAACTTCACACCCTGAACTCTCTCCTCCATTTTGATTTGGTTTTTTGCCGAGTGCCAGTCTGCATCTTGTTTTCATGTTTTTTGCTTCCAGACAGAGCTGTCCTTTATTCTGCCATTAACACTGACTCTGGACCAATGCTTCGTTTCTTTACTACAACCATTACCTCTCCCTTTGCCTTTTCCAGGACATTTTTGACATTTAATCTCACCCACCCTCTAACCAATCCCTGACTTTCTTTTGTTCTACCTGACCCTCCTGTGGTAGTATGACTAGAGGTACTACGGTACCTGGGGATGTGAGCTACCATTGGTGGAGAAGGCTCGCTGCTCATTGGCCCAAGTGTTTGCCTTTTCATTGGTCAAGACCTAAGGTAGCTCCGCCCAATGAGGCGGGGTCCTTCTTTCTGTACTCGAGCTGCTGGGGAAACATCTTGTAGATTAAAGCCTTCAATTCGGACTACTACTTCGTTTCAGTAGCTATTGATCGCGCATCACCTCCCCCTTTCTCACCAGCATCAAACCCATCACATTTCTCCCTCTCGTTAGTTCATTGGGCGTGAAACATTAACTCGGTTTCTCTCTCTACAGATGCTGCCAGACCTGCTGCGTTTTTCCAGCTCTATCTGTGTTTATTTTAGATCTGCCTGTACTGGGCTGTTATCACACCCTGATAGTGCAGAGTCAATTCCAGCCCCACTTGACCCAGAGTCGCAACACAATTGAAATTAACAAATTAATTCGTAGAAAACACCCAAGGCCTTTCGTCTTTCCCTGCCCAATAATTGCAGTCACCAGGTTTGTAAATTTAAACAAATTATTTTTTATTCATAACAATGACTATGAGTAAATAGGCAGCAAATAAAACTGGTTAACTATAATCTAATTCCTAAACCTCCCTCTTTAACTCGCCGCACCCTCCACCCACACAAGATAGACAAACACAGAGGGGAAAGAAGGGTGGAAAGGAAAAAACAAAAAGTGAAAAGGTGAGAAGTCTGTTCCAGATGGACGTCTTCCAGCACATCTTTTAGTCTCGGCCTTGTGGGAGGTTTTTGCTTTCTGCCTGTAATGGTTTTCACTGTCGATTCATCCGGAGCTCAAAAGATCTCTGCAGATTTAGAAACTGCAGGGAAGAAAGTTTATTGGAGGGAGAAACAGACAGAGAGACGAAAGAAAGTTCGTCAAAGTTAAGGGGGTGGTTGTTGGGTTACGGGTATAGGGTGGATACGTGGGTTTGAGTAGGGTAATCATTGCTCGGCACAACATCGAGGGCCGAAGGGCCTGTTCTGTGCTGTACTGTTCTATGTTCTAAAGCGAGAGAGAGTCGAGACAGAGAGAAAAACTCACAGCTTCTTCTCTTAACATCCAGGAGGGTTCCGATTCCTGTGTCCTTGAAAAACCTCCCACCTGACTGAAGCCAATCACTGGCTGTTGCCGGGCAGAATACATTGGCCAGCAGCCAACCACTCAGAACCGAATCCCTCCCAAGTGCCAGAAAGTCTGAGTTCTTCTGTGAAAAAGCTAAATCTTCAAAAGCGCAGTGAACTATTTGGAGTTCCTCACTTCCTCTGCTCGACTTAAAGGTTTATATCCATTAACTATCCATGGATCAAAATGTTAACAACAAAAGCAAAGAAATGGGAAACAAAGAAATCAACAGGGAGGGTCCTTACAGGGTGAAAACATTATTTATTATTCAGGATAAAATAAATGTCCTTCAGCTGCTTTTGTGGATCATTTCAGTGGAAATGTGCCCTCCCAGGCTCAAAGAGCATCAGCCAACTGGGAGCAAAGTCATGAGACTGGCCAGTCCAGCAGAAAGAAACCCTCTGACCCCCCCACTTCACCAAGTGTCAGAATGAACATGGCTCAGTCCTGGATGTGATTAACAGCAGCAATAACAGCAGAATCCAACCCCTGTCATCGCTTGTGAACTCGCTGGTGTCTCTGCAGGTGGGATGACTGAGTGAATCCCTTCCCACACTGAGAGCAGGTGAATGGCCTCTCCCCAGTGTGAACTCGCTGATGTTTCTGCAGGTGGGATAACTGAGTGAATCCCTTCTCACACACGGAGCAGGTGAACGGCTTCTCCCCAGTGTGAACTCGCTTGTGCTTCCACAGGCTTGAAGAATGACTGAATCCCAACCCACACTCCGTGCAGTTGAACGGTCTCTCCCCGGTGTGAACTCGCTGGTGTGTCCGCAGGTTGGATGACTTCCGAAACCTTTTTGAGCAGTGAGAGCAGCTGTATGGTCTCTCCTCAGTGTGAGTGCGCTGGTGAATCATCAAATCTGCAGCACGTTTGAAGCTGCTCCCACAGTCAGAGCATTTAAAAGGTCTCTCATTGGTGTGAGTGACGCTGTGTCTCAGCAGGTTGGATGACTGAGTGAATCCCTTTCCACACACTGAGCAGGTGAACGGCCTCTCTCTGATATGGACTCGCTGGTGTGAACACAGCTTGGATGACTTACGAAACTTAAAGGGCCTCTCATTGGTGTCAGTGACATTATGTCTCAGTAGGGTTGATGACTGAGTGAATCCCTTCCCACACTGAGAGCAGGTGAACGGCTTCTCCCCAGTGTGAATGCGCCGATGAATATCCAGTGCAGATGGAGATTTGAATGCTTTCCCACAGTCCCCACATTTCCACGGTTTCTCCATGCTGCGGGTGTCCTTGTGTCTCTCCAGGGTTCGATGATCAGTTGAGGCCTCGTCCACACACAGAACACGTGTACGGTCTCTCCCCACTGTGAATGGTGTGATGTTGTTTCAGGCTGTGTAACTGGTTAAAGCTCTTTCCACAGTCAGTGCTCTGGAACACTTTCACTCGGGTGTGTGTGTCTCGGTGCTTTTCCAGTCACAATTATGTTTAAAATATTCTGAAGCAGACAAACATTTCTCCTTCTCGATTCAAAGTCCGATGATATTCAGGTCCTGATGAATCGAGTGACTGTCAGATCTTGCTGTGACATTTGGTTTGAGATTTCTGTCTGGAAATCCTCATCTTCAAATATCCTGGAAAAATAATTCAGAAAAGTAATCACTTAGTACAGGATAGAAATTCTAGTTTCTCTGCTACACTCTTTCCTCTCTCAATTCCGCAAAATCTGTAAATCTCCATCCCACACACTCTCCCTCCATTTTCACTCTGCTGTATCTGATATTCACCCTCCCAATTCTCCTGAAGGTGCTGATTCAGGCTGATTGACAGATCCCTGCTCACTGCTTCCTGTCCTGGATACAGAGACCTGAAAATCTTCATGCAGATTGTCAGACAGATACTTGTCTGTATTACAGGACTAAAAATGTGTTTGATGGTTTCTGTTGGTTTGTCATTGATTGTGAACTTGCTGCAAGCAATGATGATCAATAATTTCTCAATGAAATTGGATGGGTGCTGCAGAGTTGCAGAATTGAACGAACCCGAGACTGACAGAATTACTCGTCAGAGAGTCGGTGTCCACTCAAGTTACTCACTACGCTCCTTTTGTGCAGTAATCAAGTTTACACCAACCCTTTGAAAGACCACCCTCCCAAGGCCCAATCCCCCACTCTATCCCTGCAACCCCACCCAACCTTTGGACACCAAGGGGCAATTTAGCACGGCCAATCCAGCCAACATGCACATCTTACATTACAAGTCTGGAAATAATAAAAAAAAAGTGTTTATTACAGAACCATGAATAATATTTCTAATCTGTACCATATACCAACACTGTAAATATCTCTGCCCTCACTGAATCAGAGTTCTACAGCAGAGCAAGAGACCCTTCAGCCCATCGTGTCTGTGCCGGCCACCAAGCACCTATCTATTCTAATCCCATTTTCCAGTACTTGGTCCACAACATTGTATGCTTTGGCGTTTCAAATGCTCATCTAAATGCTTCTTCAATGTTGTGAGGGTTCCCGCCTCTGCCACACTTTCAGGCAACGAGTTCCAGATTCCCACCACCCTCTGGTGAAAATGTTTTCCCTCAAATCCCCTGCTCTTCACCTTAACTTTATGCCCTCTGGCTACTGACCCGTCTACTAATGGGTTTCTTCCTATCTTCTCTTGTTATATCCTTCATAACTTTGTATACCTCAATCACATACCCCTCAGCCCCCTCTGCTCTCAGGAAAACAACTCCTAACAAGCCTCTCTCCATAGCTGTAACACCCAGGCAACATGCTGGTTAATCTCCTCTGCAGCTTTTCGAGCGCAATCACACTCTTCCTCTAGTGTGGCAACCAGACTGCTGACAGTACTCTAGCTGTGGCCTAACGAGTGATTTATGCAGCTCCATCATAGCGTCCCTGCTCTTAATTCGATACCTTAGCTAATAGTAGTATCCAATACCCCAGGTTCGATTCCCGGCTTGGATCACAACCTGTGCAGAGTCTGCACGTTCAACTGTGTCTGTGTGAGTTTTCTCCGGGTGCTCTGGTTTCCCCCCCACAGTCCAAAGATGTGTAGGTTAGGGAGATTGGCCATGCTAAATTGCCCTTAGTGTCCAAAAAGGTTAGGTGGGGTTACTGGGGTACGGAGATAGGAGGGAGGTGGGGGCTGAGTTAGTGTGCTCTTTCCAAGACCTGGTGCAGACTCGATGGGCCGAATGGCCTCCTTCTGCACTGTAAATTTTATGTAATATGTAATCTATGTGATATCCCTTATCTACCATCGGGGATCTATGGAGATGCGCCCCAAGGTCTTTCTGGCCTGCTGTTCTTCCTGGGGCCAAACCATTCATTGTATATCTAATTGCCTTGTTAGTCCTTCCAAAATGCATTACCTCACACTTTTCAGGATTAAATTCCATTTGCCACTGTTCTGCCCATCTAACCAGCCCGTCAATATCGTCCTATAGTCTTCGAACTTACTTCTCATACCTCCTACAGGCACGTCCAGATCATGAATGTACACTACATATAGCAAGGGACCCAGCACTGATCCCATCGGAACACCAATGGACAAGGACAACCTTCAACCATCACCCTCTGCCTCCTGTCACTAAGGCAATTTTGGATCCAATGTGCCAAATTGCCCAGGATCCCATTGGCTCTTACCTTCTTGACCAATCGCCCATGTGAAACCTTGTCAAAAGCCTTACTCAAATCCATGCAGACTACATCAACTGTACAACCTTCAGCTACAGCAGTCACCTCCTTGAAAATTAATTCAAATTTGTAAGACATGATAGATTTGTAAGACAAAACTATCCTTGAGTAATTCTTGCCTCCCCAATTGGAGATTAATTCTGTCCCTCAGAATCTTTTCCAGTAGTTACCTGACCACTGAAGTTAGACTCAGTACCCTGTGATTCCGTGGCTTTTCCCAACTTACTTTGATGAATAATGGCCTCACATTAGCTGACCCCCAGCCCTCTGGCACTGCTCCTGTGACCAGAGAAGATTTGAAAATTATTGCCAGAGTCTGCAATCTCCTCCCTTGCCTCTCACAGCAGCCCGGTATACATCTCATCTGGGCCTGGGGATTGAAACAAGTCAACAATTGAAGGTCAGAATGAGAAAATGAATGGAAAGTGGGAGAAAACATAGAACATAGAACAGTACAGCACAGAACAGGCCCTTCGGCCCTCGATGTTGTGCCGAGCAATGATCACCCTACTCAAACCCACGTATCCCCCCTATACCCGTAACTCAACAACCCCTCCTTTAACCTTACTTTTTAGGACACTATGGGCAATTTAGCATGGCTAATCCACCTAACCCGCACATCTTTGGACTGTGGGAGGAAACCGGAGCACCCGGAGGAAACCCACGCACACACGGGGAGGACGTGCAGACTCCACACAGACAGTGACCCAGCCGGGAATCGAACCTGGGACCCTGGAGCTGTGAAGCATTTATGCTAACCACCATGCTACCGTGCTGCCCCCCATGCTACCGTGCTGCTAAAAATTAAGTGTTTTACTCACAGAGGTGACAGGAGAAAGTTTTCATCTGTATGAAACTCAGTCTTCATTCAGAGAGGAGCAGCAGATTTGCTGAGCAGACAGTGGAAGATGTTGCCTTCAGCCATTGACACAAAGCCCAGACTAATTTCCTGGAGGACTCTCCGGTCCTCCAATGGTAATCATTGGTCAATCTCCCGCATGTAGCCAATGAGGAGGCCAATCGCGAGCCCACCCTGACAGTGGGCGGGGCTTTCACCGCCAGCCGCGTTCACTGACGTCACAATGGGCCCTGCCAGAATCAGCCAACAGCAATCATTGTGCTCCGTGGGGACGTCACTGACTTCCAATGCACTGGCCCCGCCCTCATCCCCTCCTCCTCCAGACAAGGTTTCCAGGCAACCGGCTGACGGCTCAGGCCAGAGCGAGAACCCGCTCAGTGACTTCCCCCTTCCCCGAGACTGCGCATGTGCGGCTGAGAGTCCGCCGCCTGACCTTCCGGCTGAGGTGTTGACCAATGGGAAGGTTGGAGGACCGGAAGGACTCTCTTCGTTCAGATCAAACCGCGGACTTCCGGTGTCTGAAAATGGCGTTTCACACAGACTGAAACCTGCTCCTGTCTCCAACATCTGTGAGTAAAACACTTTCTTTTCTCCCCCTTTCCATTTCTTTTCTCATTCTCACCTTCAATTGGTGACTTGCAGCAACTGAAGGGAAAGGAAGTGAATCCAGGGAGGGTGCAGACTCTGCAAAGCTTGGCCCAGGTCTCTCTCTCTCTCTCTCTCTTAAAGACATTGACACCCTTTGCTCCCTCAGCTTGACACATTTATTTGTCTGGCTAAAATGATGGTCTCTTTCCCAATGTTCATAATTAAAGATCTGGTTTCCCAGGGGATTAGAATTTTTATAGATTATAGAATCCCTGCACTACAGAAGGCCGTTCAGCCCATCAAACCTGCACTGAGCAGCACGGTAGCACAGTGGTTAGCACAATTGCTTCACAGCTCCAGGGTCCCTGGTTCGATTCCCGGCTTGGGTCACTGACTGTGCGGAGTCTGCACGTTCTCCCCGTGTGTGCGTGGGTTTCCTCCGGGTGCTCCGGTTTCCTCCCACAAGTCCAAAGATGTGCGGTTTTGTGAATTGCGCTTTCACATAGCCATCCGTCAGTCCAGAAGTAAAAGACTCGAACACGTCAGTAATGAATATTCGTTTATTCACGGCCGGGACAAATCTCTAAGTAGTCGGGGAACCACCTTCGAGAATTGCCAAAGTCCCAGAGTACGGACTGTCCCTTTATACAATCACAGCTTAGAGGTGGTCCCCTTAAATTCCTAGATACACCAATGATTTGGCAGGGATCCAGAACATGTACTTATATGGAATTATTATCCTCGAGGTAGAGGGTGGTGACTATGACATAATCATTAGCTAATACTGCTGCTAACGGTTTTCTTATCCTATCTGTCCATCAGGTCCAACTTCCTTATCTCCTTCCCTCTCGTGCTCCTGAGTCAGCTCTTTCACATTCCAATGCCCATTGTCTCAGTTGACAAGGTTTTACACACTCATCTTTGCTGTCTCTGCACTAACAGATACAGAGTTCTGTTCTCATTCCATTCCCTCAACCCTTTAACATCTTTTTACTTGAGGATCACAGATATATTTCAGACCCTTAATATTACATACAGACAGCAAGGTTAAAACAAGACAATAAATGAAATCCACTTCCACACCAGGACAGGACGCAGTGAGCATGATTCTGTCAGTCAGCCTGAATTAGCACATTCAGGACAATTGGGAGGGAGAATATTAGGTACAGCAGAGGGAGAATGTGGGGGGTGGAGATTTACAGCTTTTGGAGAATAAGAGAGAAAATAATTTTCCATAGACCCCCCAGAATTTCTATCCTACTAATAGTGATGTGTTTTAAAAATTGTTTTACAGGATATTAGAAGAGGAGGTATTAGAGACAGAAATATCAAATGTCACATCTCGATCTAACAGAGTCTCTCGATTCCTTGGGACCTGAATATTAGCTTTTGAATCTGGAAGGAGAAATATTTGTCTGTTCTGTCAGCTTCAAAAGATTTTAAACACTAGTTTGACTGGAAAAGCACTCAGACACACACACACCGGCGTGAGAGTGTTCCAGAGCACTGACTGTGGAAAGAGCTTTAACCAGTTACACAGCTTGAATAAATAACATCACTCTATTCACAGCAGGGAGATACCATACACGTGTTCAGTGTGGTCAAGGTCCAACCTGGAGAGACTCACGAAGACCTAAAACATGGAGAAACCGTGGAAATGTGGGGACTGTGGAAAGGGGTACAAAGCCCCTTCAGAACTGGAAGCTCATAGGCGAGTTCACACTGGGGAGAGGCCGTTCACCTGCTCTCAGTGTGGGAAGGGATTCAGTGATTCATCCAACCAGCAGAAACACCAGCGAGTTCACACTGGGGAGAAGCCATTCACCTGCTGTCATTGTGGGAGGGGATTCATTCAGTTATCCCACCTGGAGTCACACCAACGAGTCCACACTGGGGAGAGGCCGTTCATCTGCTCTCAGTGTGGGAAGGGATTCATTCAGTCATCACACCTACGGGTACATCAGCGAGTTCACACTGGGGAGAAACCATTCATCTGCTCTCAGTGTGGGAAGGGATTCATTCAGTTATCACACCTGCAGGTACATCAGCGAGTTCACACTGGGGAGAGGCCATTCACCTGCTCTCAGTGTGGGAAAGAATTCAGTGATCCATCCCACCTGAGGAGACATCAGCAAGTTCACACTGGGGAGAGGCCATTCATCTGCTCTCAGTGTGGGATGGGATTCAGTCATTCATCCACCCTGTGGGGACACCAGCGAGTTCACACTGAGGAAAGGCCGTTCATCTGCTCTCAATGTGGGAAGGGATTTCGGGACTCATGGCACCTGCTGAGACACCAACAAGTTCACAATTAATTACAGGGATTGGATTCTGTTGTTGTTTCTGCTCTCAATTACATCCAGGACTGAACCATGTTCATTCTGACACTTGGTGAAGTGGGAGGGTTTCTTTCTGCTGGACTGGCCGGTCTCACGATTTTGTCCCCAGTGGGCTGGTGCTCTTTGAGCCTTGTTGCGAATACCGGTTTAAAATTTTACATGGTTGACAGAGTTATAGGTTATAGATTTATTGATTTACTAATTGCTTCATTGATTTATTTGGGACGTTTAAGAATTGATGCAGTATAATTTTTTAATTCAGTACTTAGACAGAAAATGGAATTTCCACAAAGCCAAAGTCATGGTTTCAGATAGAAATATGAGAATTGCTGGTCAAAGCTAATATTGTTTCAAAAGACACTTTTATAAAGCCTAAAGTAATGAATAGATCATTGTTAAAAATCTATCAAATGCAATGTTCTTGCAAGCACCTTACCTGTGTAGAAATGGCGTATAGGGCAGATGCACGTAGACATTTAATTAATTTGATGGACATTGGTGAATTTTTAGTAATGACCAGTGCTTGGATAACAAATCATGTTCTAAGTGTCAGACAGATATTTGAATAAATCAGAAAGCCTCAGCTGAGAATTCGAACCAATGAAACTAAGTGAGGGGCTAAACCCAGATAAGGATTCCCTTAAGAACGTGATCCATATGATTGATTAGAGAACAAGAATTTTAGCCGTCCGAGATCCTTAAAGCATTCTTGAAAATTACTTTTAAAAAGGCCTTTTATTGAAATGACTTTTAATTTGTAAATCTGGAGTCACTTTTATCTTGAAGTTTTTTTGATTTCACACCTCAGTGTCTCAAGGACTTCCAATGTACTCACAGAAAGTTTGTCAATTTAATTTTGTGCAAATGTACCAAATGAATTCTTATAGAAATAAAGAGTGCTTTATTCATCTATTCAACCGGATTGAGTGCCTTATCTATGAGCAATAGGTAATGGGAATCAGGGCATGCGGAAGTTAGAAGATAATTAATTTCTATTTCTGTTTGGAACCACTCTAAAGAAAGCCACGTTGCCATGAAGATGGACTATTGTGGTTCCATGGTTCTTCTGTTTCATTTATTTGGATGTTTCCCTCAGAAGACAACTGTCAGGTTACAAGGAGCAGGTTGAGGTGGACTGGGAAACTGATGGGAGACAGGCAATAGCCAATATATAATGAACGATTACATATTTAAAAGTGAGTCAGTTGGCTAGATGGCTGGTTCGTGATGCGGAGCGACGCCAGCATTGGGGTTTCAAGTCCCGTACTGGCTGAGGCTGTACGCAAAGGTCCCGCTATGTCAACATTGCCCATCGCCTGAGATGTGGTGACCCTCGGGTTAAACCACCACCAGTCAGCTCTCTCTCTCTGAAACGGGAGAGCAGCCTATGGTCCTTTTAGACTTTGGAAACTTTCATTTTATATAAATACAACAAATATAGATTATTTTGAATAACAGAAATCCAACAGGAAAAGTGATGGAACTGTGGCTAACAAGAAAAGTTACAAATTGCATTAGATCAAAGGAAGAGGCTCATAAAGTGGCAAAAATAGTAGTAAGCCTGAGGATTGGGAACTTGTTTTAGAATTCAGCAAAGGAGGGCCAAAAGACTGATAAAGGGAAAATTTGAATAAGAGAACAAATTGACGAGAAAAATAAAAACCAACTGGAAAAGCTCCTCTGGCCTGGCCTTGGGCCACTGTCTGTGTGAAGATTTCCATGTCCTCCCCGTGTCTGTGTGGGTTTCCTCCGGATTCTCTGGTTTCGTCCCACAGACCAAAGATCTGCAAGTTAGGTGGACTGGCGATGATAAATTGCCCTTTAGTGACTAGAGACAGGAGAGTTTATAATGGGGAATAAGGAAATGGCAGAGAAACTAAACAATGTGTGTCTGTCTTAACAGAGGAAGATACAGAAATTGTCCCAAAAACACGAGAGAACCAAGGGACCAGTGAGCACGAGGAACTGAAAGAGATTAGTATTAGTGAAAAAGTAGCACTGGAGAAATTAACGGGGGTGAAAGTTAATAAATCCCCAAAAGCTGCTGCTCTCCATCGCAGAGTGTTGAAAGAGGCGGCTGCAGAGATAGTGGATACATTGGTGATCATCTTTCACAATTCTATAGATTCTGGAATGGTTCCTGCAGATCGGAAGGTGGTAAATGTAACCCCACTATTTAAGGAGGGAGCGAGAAAACGGGGAACCACAGACCCATTAGCCTGACAT
Organism: Scyliorhinus canicula; assembly: GCF_902713615.1. NCBI lineage: Eukaryota > Metazoa > Chordata > Chondrichthyes > Carcharhiniformes > Scyliorhinidae > Scyliorhinus > Scyliorhinus canicula. The sequence goes on along the minus strand of NC_052162.1, from coordinate 126,446,143 downwards.
CAGTAGGAGGGAAAATGCTACAATCTATTATAAAGGATGTGATAACATATGAATTAGGAGGAGTAGGCCACTCGGCCCCTCGAGCCTGCTCCACCATTCAATAAGTTCCTGCCTAATCTGATTGTAACCTCAACTCCACATTCCCGCTGACCCCCCCGATAACCCTTGCTTATCAAGAATCTATCCAGCTCTGCCTTCAAATATTCACAGACTTGGCTTCCACTGCCCTTTGAGGAAGAGAGTTCCAAAGACTCACAACCCTCTGAGAGAAAAATGTTCTCCTCTGCCTTAACCGGGCAAGCTATTACTTTTAAAGTGACTCCAATTTCTAGATTCTCCCACAAGAGGAAACATCCTTTCCACATCCAGCCTGTCGAGGCCCCTCAGCATCTTATACGGTTCAATCAAGTCACCTAAACTCCATCGGACACAAGCCCAGCCTGTCCAATCATTCCTCATAAGACCAGCCTCCAATTCCAGGTATGAGTCCAGTAAACCTTCTCTGAACTGCTTCCAACACATTGACATCATTCCTTAAGTGAGAGCAATACTGTACACAGTGCTCCAGATGTGGTCTCACCAATGTCCTGTATAACTGAAGCATAACCTCCCTACTTTTATATTCAATTCCCCTCACAATAAACAATAACATTCTATTAGCTTTCCTAATTACTTGCTGTACCTGTATACTCGCCTTTTGTGATTCATGCTCTTGGACACCCAGATCCCTCTGAGTCTCAGAGCTCTGCAATCTCTCACCATTTAGATAATAAGCTTTTTTATTCTTCTGGCCACCATGGACAATTTCACATTTTCCCACATTATTCTCCAGTTGGCAGATCTTTTCCCACTCACTTAACCTATCTATACCTTTGTAGTCTCCTTATGTCCTCTTCACAATTTCCTTTCCAACCTGTCTTTGTATCATTGGAACATAAGACCAGGGGTTGGCCAATCAGCCCAGCGAGCCTGTTCCGCCTTTGTCATAAATCTGCCTGGAGACAGCATTACACAATATTCAAAGTCCTCAATTGATATGCATCTCTCCCCGGCAACGTGTTTAGAGCAGCTGTTTCGCTAAGAATCAAATGTGAATGGCTTATGGAAGACAAACAGATTATGGAAGATTAGGAAAAGTCCATGAGCTACACATATGTCAATATGTGAACAAGGAAGGACTTCCTGTGGCGTGGGCGCACAGGGCAGCCGCAGTGTTCAGAGCTCCCTCCGGTGACCGCGAGTCGTGGCGTTTTCGGGGAAATCCCCGCGTTCTAACGCACCCCCCGACTATCGTCGGCCTTTGGGGCCGTCGCGAGCAGCCAGCGGAGCAGGTTTAAAAACCGGTGAAGAACCCCACGTGGGTGTCGGGCGGGGGCTGAGGTCCTGGGCCCAGCGCGGGGTCTGGGCCAGAGCAGCGGGGGCGGAGCTACAAGGAGGCCGAGGAGGCAGGCCCGAGTCCAGGACACCATGTAAGAGTGGTGTCCCACAACGGATGGCTCCCACCTGGGAGGAAGAAAGAAGGCTGAAGCCTGGTCCCAGGGAAGCTCTGGTTGAGCACAGAGGAGAGAGGAAGAAAATTTGAAGATTTAAGGCAGTTTGGTGAAGTTTTTTTTTCTCTTCCCCTTTTTTTTCCAAAAATAATTCAGATTGATGAAGGACAGGAGGGTGGAGGGAGAGAGAGGAGAAGAGAAAGAAAGTAAAAAATAATAAGCTGCTAAAGGATGCGAAAAGCAGCGTCGAAGAAAGGAGGAAACGCGGGGTCGCCGCTGAAGGAGAAGACGAATGAAAGTGGTGACAGGATGGCAGAAGCTGAACTGCAAAGCAGGGCCGCACTATTTACGGTGGAGAAGATGGCCGAGGTGATAGCGGGGCAGCTGGAAAAACAGTTTGCGAGGCACATGGAGGCCTGGAAAAAGGAGACGGCGGCCGCATTGAAGTGGCTGGTGGAAGAGGCAATCGCCCCGATAATTGCCCCGGTGGAAGTGGCGGCGGCAAAAGCATTGGCCGAGGTGAGAGAGCAGGGCGAGAAGATGAAGGAAGTGGAGGAAGCCGTGTCACAGCACAGCGACCAGCTCACCTCGATGGGAGATGAGTTGCGGAGGGCTGTGGAGATTAATAGAGGTCTCCGAGCAAAGCTGGAAGACTTGGAAAACCGCTCAAGGCGGCATAATGTGAGAATTGTGGGCTTGCCCGAAGGGACAGAGGGCCCAAGGCCAACACAATACTTCGCTAAGAAGTTGGCGGAGCTGATGGGGGAGGGTGAGAGCCCCTCCCAGTACGAACAGAAGGCAGAAGGCTTGGGACAGACATGAAGAGCGGAGCTGGAAGAGAGACTGTCGACTGTGTTTGAACAGCCGGAAAATGTATAAATGTTAGAACTTTCTTTTTGCGGATTTGTATTGTAATCTACTTCTCTTTGCATTGTTATAGAGTTCAAGTTAATGGTGGGTTGATGGGCGCTCTGTGTTGCGACGGTCACATGTTATGTTAGTGAATTGTTGGGGTTGGATTGTTGGGTTTGTTTTGTTTCTTTCTCTGGGACTGGGTGGAAGGGGAGGATATGTCTTGGCGGGGGGGGGGGGAGCCACCCGCACTACCTAGCTATAGTCAGTTAGTGAACGGAGTCGAGGTGAGAGGAGGGCTGCGGACGTTGGAGCCTGGATAGCAGGCTTAAATGGGCCTACTGGGGGGGGAAGGGATGGATGCTGGGGGATGTTGTTTCAGGGGGAAATGTAGGGGGGGGGGTTCTCGGGGGGGGGGGGGGGGGGAGGGGGGGGGAAGGGGTTCGATGTTAACAATGGACAGGGGCGGGTCAGGCTTATGGGGCAGGGCCCGGGGGTATGATGATGGTGTATAAGAAAGGTGGGGGGGGGTGAGAGACACCCAGTAAGGATAGTCACGTGGAACGCGAGAGGGCTAGAAGGTCCGGTCAAGAGGTCAAGGGTGCTTGCGCGTCTTAAAAATCTGAAAACCGATGTGGCAATGCTGCAGGAGACTGACTTGAGGGTGAAGGACCAGGTGAGACTTAAAAAGGGTTGGGTTAGTCAAGTGTTTCACTCTAGATTTGACGGAAGGGTTCGATGGGTAGCGGTGTAATTTCCAAGGTGGTACATGTGAAACTGGACCCGGGTACCCGGGAGGCCATATTCAAGGTGTCAGACCAGCCAGGGTTGGAAACGGGTGCGGAGGCAGATATCATAGCCTTCTCCTCGTTGATCGCCCGAAGGCGGATCCTGATGGGATGGAGAGCGGCCTCTCCACCCTGTGCCCTGGCGTGGCGGGGGGACCTGTTGGAATTCTTGACCCTTGAGAAAGTTACGTTCGAACTGAGGGGAAGCTCGGAGGGGTTCTACAATTCATGGGCATTATTCATCATGCACTTTCAAGAATTGGATAACATCGAACATTAGTTTGGGGGGGGGGGGGGAGAAGGGTGGGTGGGGTGCAGGGGGAGGGGGGCTGTGTATCTTAAAGATGGCTATGGGTAATCCCTGATTCCTTTTTTGTCATTTGTTTATGTTAACATGCGGGCTGATGGCTGGGGCATGGTGGGAGGATGGGATCGTTGTTACTGTTAGGAGGTTTGTCGGTGACATATTTGTTGTTGGTTATTGATTGTTGTTGGTGGGTGTAAATTCCGGAGAAAATTTGTGAAAGAGGAGGAGAATAAAAATATTTCAAAAAAATGAGGAAATAAAAGGTTGCCATCGAAGGTAGAACTTCCCCACTGACCCCCCCGCCCCATGGTATGTTTAACTTTTCCTCGGGGTAGAAATGTTACATTGCCCAGCCAGGCAGAAGCCCTGGGGGAGGGGGGAGGGGGGGTGGGCGACCTCTAGCTAAGCTATATTCACCTTCCTGTTACCAGTGACGCAAAAGTGGCGAAAGCTGCCCCTCACCCAGAGTGAACGGTCGGTGAGTCCGACCTCAAATCTGGCTACCAATGGACGTGGCTCCAGACCCGCACAAAGCGTCTCCAATATAATGTTGAAAATGGAAAGTTGCCAAATTTGGGGCAGGACCAGAACATACGCGTGTGGTTAGCTGGGGCAAGCGAATGACTTGTCTTCCACGTTTGGGAAGAACCCACTCATCACGTGAGCTTGGTGTAACGTTTTGAACTGGATTGAACTCAACCGGGCGCAAGAGGATGTGGAGCTGACCCAGTAGAAGGCCTCCCTTCAAGCCTCATCAGGAAGCACTGGACCCAACTACCTCTCCCATCTCACCCTCCCCCCATCCAACGGGGCAGGATCCAACGAGGGAATATAGCCATATAGGTCTGAGATAGACCCCTCGCCAGCGAAAGTCAAGGATAAAATCTTCAGCAAGGAGAAGGGTGGGGCCAAAGGAAAGGAAGGAAAAACCTTCGAGGAAAAGTCACAAAGGTGAAAATAACAAAAGAGGCCAAAATTGGGCAACTGAAATTTGTCGGTCAGCTCCCTAAAACTGGCAAATCCCCCCTCGGCAAATAGGTCCCCAAATAATAATGGCTTATTGTCACGAGTAGGCTTCAATGAAGTTACTGTGAAAAGCCCCTAGTCGCCACATTCCGGCGCCTGTCCAGGGAGGCTGGTACGGGAATTGAACCCGCGCTGCTGGCCTTGTTCTGCTTTACAAGCCAGCTGTTTGGCCCACTGTGCTAAACCAGCCCCTGTGTCCCTTTCCCTAAAGTCCCTTTGCCTTCCAAGATTCCAATGAAGGGCCCAAACCAGAAGGTAAGAAGAGGTCATTGTTCCAAACAGAAAGAAGCCAGGGAAGAAAGGCTTAAAGTGCTGCCGAAACGGTTTCCAAATCCTGAGAGAGGAGATCACCGGATTTGAGGAAACGTTAGCAGGAGAGACGGGCAGCAGTGCAGTAATTATGGCAGGTAGAGTAGAGGTGGTACATGAGCGAGCCTCTATTCTTCCCTGTGGTAGTCACCACTAGTAGTATATTAGATGTATTATAGCACTGCCCATATATTAGAGGTACATGGGTAAATCCCTGTCTGCTGGCTGCCCCCAGTAGGCGGCGTATAAATATGTGTGCTCTCCGGTGCTGTAGCCATTCTGGTTCCAGCTACAGGAGGCACAACATCTTTGCTCAGTTAAGAAAAAAGAAAAGCACAGCACAGGAATAGGCCTTTCGGCCCTCCAAGCCTGTGCTGACCATGCTGCCCATCTAAGCTAAAATCTTCCACACTTCCTGGGTCCGTATCCCTCCATTCCCAACCTATTCATGTATTTGTCAAAATGCCCCTTAAATGTCACTATCGTCCCTGCTTCCACCACCTCCTCCGGCAGCGAGTTCCAGGCACCCACTACCCTCTGTGTAAAAAAACTTGCCTCGTACATCTCCTCTAAACCTTGCCCCTCGCACCTTAAACCTATGCCCCCTAGTAATTGACCCCTCTACTCTGGGGAAAAGCCTCTGATGATCCACTCTGTCTATGCCCCTCATAATTTTGTAGACCTCTTATCAGGTCGCCCCTCAACCTCCGTCGTTCCAGTGAGAACAAACCAAGTTTATTCAACCGCTCCTCATAACTAATGCCCTCCATACCAGGCAACATCCTGGTAAATCTCTTCTGCACCCTCTCTGAAGCCTCTACATCCTTCTGGTAGTGTGGCGACCAGAATTGAACACTACACTCCAAGTGTGACCTCAGGTTCTGTACAGCTGCAACATGTGGTGAATGTATTATGCCAATAATCCACCATTGTATTTGTATCTGTGCTATACTGTTGCCCTTGTGGGCTCCTCCTATGGGCCATTCAATGGCATTATCCATAGGGAAACATGTTAGAGCCTGTCTGGGCTCTGCCCATGGCTCCTCCCCTTGAAGGGAGGTATAAAGTGCAGTCGACCTGTAGGTGGTTCTCTGTATTGGATCAGTCGCAGGCAGGCACTGTTCTAAGTTGATTAAAGCCACGGTTTACTTCGACTCTTGTCTCGAGGGAATTGATGGTCGCATCACAACATGACTTGCCAATTCTTATACTCAATGCCCCGGCCAATGAAGGCAAGCATGCCGTCTGCCTTCTTGACTACCTTCTCCACCTGTGGGAACCTAAAGCCTCAATTGTACCACTATTCTCGTCTTTGTGGGAATTGATGGTGCATCATTCCCCAAATAGAATCGGGGTCACCCATCGGCAGCAAAACCGTTTGTATGTTAGCAGCCCAATAGTAAAACAAAAGATTTGGGAGAGCCAAGCCTCCCGCCCTCTCTGGAGCAGAACACTGCGGATTCTGGGACTCGTACCTGTCCCAAATGAAAGCGGAAATCAATTTGTTCACCTTAACAAAAAAGGATGTGGGGGGAAAGAATAGGGATACATTGGAAGGAAAAGGAAAATCTGGGAAGTGCATTCAATTTGATCATTTGGATCCTACTCGCCAGAGGCAGGGGAAGGTTGATGCACCTCTGTAGATTTGCTCTGACATTATTGATCAGGCTTGAGTAGTTTAATTTCTGAAGTGTGAACCCTGACCGGGCAGAAACATCCCTTGCTTCTCATTTCGTGTGACGAATGTTTGCACAAAATAAGTTTGTTCCTCAATCTCGCACGTTCGAGGAACATGAGATTTGGTCTCGCATAAGGTATTAAAATTACTGCAACAAAGTCTGGAATACTGAATTTTCTAGACGCCAGGGGAAGAAGAGCCTTTTCAAGGGCAGCACGGTAGCATGGTGATTAGCATAAATGCTTCACAGCTCCAGGGTCCCAGGTTCGATTCCCGGCTGGGTCACTGTCTGTGCGGAGTCTGAACGTCCTCCCCGTGTGTGCGTGGGTTTCCTCCGGGTGCTCCGGTTTCCTCCCACAGTCCAAAGATGTGCAGGTTAGGTGGATTGGCCATGATAAATTGCCCATTCTCAAAGAGAAATATCAAACAAGGGATATTGAAAAGGTAAAGAAAACCCTCGATGGCCACCAAGCCAAGTCAGATGACTTGAAAACCCACAGACACCATCACCAAACTAACACTAAAATCCTTCCTTCCCCAACTCAATAACGCCGTTTTGAAACAGTACACAGCAACACCCCATCCCAAAACCTACAGTTTACCAAACACAACCAACTATACACTCTAAGCTCATTCTCGCATACTATTGTGAAGAGCTGCAGAAAACCCTCTCTCTCCATTTCCCTTAGCTAACCCCTTTGTTAGCAGGGAGGCTCCCAACCAGAAAGCAAAACCTTATCTAGTTTACACTGCCACATTAGTGTTTAATTATCAAACCCAACAACAACAATGAAAAGAGTAAGAGGACAATAAACTGATAACAAACAAACCCCGAACATGAAGTGCCCGTCCGCAAGGCCTTAAATTAGATTGAACAGTGCACAACTTGAGCTTTCAAACAAAGAACTCTACCACTTCTGGCAAGTTAAAGAAGCGGTCCTTTCCCCAACAGTCACCCAAAGACAAGCAGGGTAAACCGTTCCAAATCTGACTCCATTTTTATACAAGGTGGTTTCCACTCCATTGAAGGAAGCTCTTCGTTTTTCCAGGTCCACACTCAGATCTTAGTACAGTCTGACGTCGTGGCCCTCCCAATTGATATCTCAGTGCACTCTAGTCTAGTGAACGACCTGGTATCTTTCTTTGAAGCTATGAATAATCGCTGGAGGCAGATCTCCAGATCGAGGCTTCAGTCACAGAGAGCGATGAGCCGGATCTAATGCTGTGGGAATGTGAACACACCCTCACCCACCAGCTTGGGAGACATGCCCGAGAAATATTCAGTCGTGGTGCGGCCCTCCTTCCCCTCCGGCAATCCCACAATGCCAATGTTCTGTCTCCTGGATGTGTTTTTCACTCACTTTGACCCTCAATGATTTGTTCCATTCAACCATCAAAGTCAGATTGGCTTCCAGAGAGGTGATCCGATCATTGTGATCTGTTAATGCCTTCTCAATGCCATGAGACTTGATGGTCTTATTCGTGCTTTTTGTAAAAGTAAATTGAGAGTACCCAATTCATTTTTTCCAATTAAGGGGCAATTTGAAATGAAATGAAAATCGCTTATTGTCACAAGTAGGCTTCAAATGAAGTTACTGTGAAAAGCCCCTAGTCACCACATTCCGGCGCCTGTTCAGGGGGGCTGGGATGGGAATTGAACCGTGCTGCTGGCCTGCCTTGGTCTGCTTTCAAAGCCAGCGATTTAACCCTGTGCTAAGCCAGCCCCAATTTAGCGGGTCCAATCCACCTACCGTATCTTTGGGTTGTGGGGGTGAAACCCACGCAGACACGGGGAGAATGTGCAAACTCCACATGGACAGTGACCCAGAGCCAGGATCGAACCTGGGACCTCGGCGCCGTGAGGCAGCAGTGCTAACCACTGCACCACCGTGCTGCCCATATCCGTGCTTGTTAAGGCCGAACGAATGGGGACCAAACTTTGATGGTGTTTCTCTAGTTCTTTCGCCAAAATGCAAAACAGATCCTCAGCTGTTAGTGGAATGGTTGAAAAAGGGGAAAGAGTACCCACCCCCTGCGTGTTACTTCCACAAGAATCCTGGGAGGTTTCAGAATCAGTCAACAGAATCCTTCTTATTTTTGTCTCTCCTGGGTACCTCCATGTAGTAAAAGATCTGTTTCACTAAAGTATTAGGTTTTTAAAAGCTGCAGAGATGTGCAGGAACAGATTGGGAAACAGATTTTGGAAAGGTGCAGAAGTCACAGGGTAGTAGTCATGGCTGACTTCAACTTCCCAAACATTGAGTGGAAACTCTTTAGATCAAATAGTTGGGATGGGGTGGTGTTTGTGCAGTGTCCAGGAAGCTTTTCTAACACAGTATATAGATTGTCCGACCAGAGGGGAGGCCATATTGGATTTGGTACTTGGTAATAAACCAGGGCAAGTGATAGATTTGTTAGTGGGGGAGCATTTTGGAGATAGTGACCACAATTCTGTGACTTTGACTTTAGTAATGGAGAGGGATAGGTGCGTGCAACAGGGCAAGGTTTACAATTGGGGGAAGGGTAAATACAAAGCTGTCAGACAGGAACTGAAGTGCATAGGTTGGGAACATAGGCTGCCAGGGTAGGACACATGGACCTGAAAATCTTACTGCAGGTTGCCAGACAGATGTATGTCTACATTAAATGTCTACAGAAAATGTGTGTAATATCCAGATTGGATTCACTTCCTTTCCCTTCAGTTGCTGCAAGTCCCCAATGTCCCCCCAGAATTAGGAAAGAAATGGAAAGGGGGAAACATTGATTTCCTCCCAGATGTTGCAGAGGAGGAAGTTTCAGTCCAACGTCCGCATTGTGACGTCACAGGGAAGCCCTGCCAGGATCAGCCAATAGGAATCACTCTGCTCCGGGGTGACGTCTCCGGGTGCCAGTGCGCAGGCCCGGCGCGAACACCGGAACCCCGCTAAGCACTGCACCACCGTGCTGCCCCCGAATGAATTTTTTAAAATTATTTTCCTGTCCCCTTAAATGTCAGCCATCTCGGGGGGGGGGGGGGGGGGGGGGGGAAGCAGCCCTTTAATTGTGAACATTAGGAAAGAGCCCATCCTTTTAGCCAGACAAATAAATGTGTCAAGCTGAGGGAGCAAAGGATGTCAATGTCTTTAAGAGAGAGCACAGTAAGAAGTCTTGCAACACCAGGTTAAAGTCCAACAGGTTTGTTTCAAACACGAGCTTTCGGAGCGCAGCTCCTTCCACAGGTGAATGGCGAGGTTTAAGAGAGAGAGAGACCTGGGCCAAGCTTTGCAGAGTCTGCACCCTCCCTGGATTCCTTTCCCTTCAGTTGCTGCAAGTGACCAATTGAAGGTCCGAATGAGAAAAGCAATGGAAAGGGGGAGAAAAGAAAGTGTTTTACTCACAGATGTTGTAGACAGGAGGAGGTTTCAGTCGGTGTGAAGCTTAATCTTCACCCACAGATAGAGGCCCCAGCTCATTGTCCAGCTTCCGCTTTCAGACACTGGAGCCGCTCTGATTGGCTGGAGGAGCAGAGTCCTTCCGGGCTTCCTCGTTTCCCATTGGTCAATCTCCCCGCTGACAACCAATGAGGGGCGGGACCCCGCGTGGGGGGTGGGAAAGATATTTCCCTCCAGCCGCGCTGAGCTGATGTCCGATGGGAAAGGCTGGAAGACCCGGATGGTCAGTCATGGCCGCTTTGACCCGGGACCCGCCTCACCCCCGCACATGCGCACTCCTCGTACGACAATCAGCACATGCGCACTCCTTCAATTCAGAGCTTCTGGCCAATGGGAAGAGTTGGAGGACCGGAAGGACGTTGGTCCTCCAGCTAATCAGCTTTGTGTGAATGAAGCTTCACACAGACTGAAACCTCCTCCTGTCTACAACATCTGTGAGTAAAACTCCTTTCTCCCCCTTTCCATTTCTTTCTCATTCTCACCTTCAATTGGTGACTTAGAACATAGAACAGTACAGCACAGAACAGGCCCTTCGGCCCTCGATGTTGTGCCGAACAATGATCACCCTACTTTAAACCCACGTAACCCGTATACCCGTAACCCAACAATTCCCCCATTAACCTTACACTACGGGCAATTTAGCCTGGCCAATCCACCTAACCCGCACATCTTTGGACTGTGGGAGGAAACCGGAGCACCCAGAGGAAACCCACGCACACACAGGGAGGACGTGCAGACTCCACACAGACAGTGACCCAGCCGGGAATCGAACCTGGGACTTTCTCCCCGCGTCTGCGTGGGTTTCCTCCGGGTGCTCCGGTTTCCTCCCACAGTCCAAAGATGTGCAAGTTAGGTGGATTGGCCACGCTAAATTGCCCTTGGCGTCCAAAAAGGTTAGCAGGGATTATGGGGCTAGGGTGGAAGTGAAGGCTCAAGTGGGTCGCTGCAGACTCGATGGGCCAAATGGCCTCCTTCTGCACTGTATGTTCTATGGCTGACATTTAAGGGGACAGTAAATCAACATTGGATTGGATTTATTTTATTGTCACATGTACCAAGTTAGAGTGCAAAGTTCTGCGTACAGTGTAGACAGATCATTCCATACATGAAAGTGTAGTACTGCAGCAGAGAAGACATGTGAATAGCTTCAGACCTGCAAGGGAACATAAAAGAGAAAGGTTAGAGATAATAATCTTTATTGTCACAAGCAGGCTTACATTAACACTGCAATGAAGTTACAGTGAAAAGCCCCTAATCGCCACATTCCGGAGCCTGTTCGGGTCACAGAGGGAGAATTCAGAATGTCCAATTCACCTAACCTGCACGTCTTTCGGGACTTGTGGGAGGAAACCGGAGCACCCGGAGGAAACCCACGCAGACACACGGAGAACGTGCAGACTCCACACAGACAGTGACCCAAGCCGGGAATCAAACCCGGGACCCTGGAGTTGTGAAACAACAGTGCTACCCACTGTGCTGCCCACCATACTAGGAATAGTATTATTGTTAGAATTAACTTTTAAAAGGTTAGTAAGCTTATAAGAGATGTAGGAAGAGGAACTGTGTGAGAGAGCTTGTACAGAGTCGCCAGGCTCTGGCGCCATCTTGCTATGGAGAGAGATGTAATATCAGACAGATATTTCTTGTGTTGTTATATGGCACAGATTAGACATATTATTTGTGTTTCTGTAATAAAGTATGGTAATTATTATTTCTAGTTTTGGAATATAGTACTGTAGCTACGTTATATATTTCAAGACAAAGTCATTAAAGGTCAAAAAGAGTCTGTTGGGCAACTTGAGTTGATGCCAACTCCCTGTCGAGCTATTCTGTCAGTCTCAAATTGGTCCCATTCTGCACGTTTATTATTATTTCAACTCTTGTAATATTGTGCTGCAGCTACGTTATATATTTCCAGTCATTTCTTCCCTCAGAAGGTTGTTAGTCTCTGGATTGCTCTTCCACAGGGACCTGGGGGTCACTGAATATATTCACTGCTGAATTGGACAGATTTCTGATTGTCGAGGGTTATGGGGAACCGGCAGGAAAATGGAGAGAAAGCTGAGAGGAGGAGGGATTTCCTCACTCGAGGATGTGGTGAAGCATTGGAATTCTCTACCCCAGAGACCGCAGAGCCTCAGTATTTTCAAGACAGAGATTGGGAAGTTTCTAGATATTGAAGATATGGGGGATATGTGTGGGGAATTGGTGCTGAGGTAGATCGGCCAATGATCTCATTGAATGGTGGAGCAGGCTCGATGGGCTGAATGGCCAACTGCAGCTCCTGTTTGTTATGATCCCTGTATCCAGGGCAAGAAGCACTGAGCAGGGATCTGTAATCAGCCTGAATCAGCACCTACAGGAGAATTGGGGGGGGGGGGGGGGGGGGGGGGTGAATATTAGATACAGCAGAGTGAGAATGGAGGGAGAGTGTGTGGGATGGAGATTTACACCTTTTGGGGAATGAGAGAGGAAAGAATGTTCCTGAGAAACTACAATTGTCTGTTCTGAATTTCTATCCTGTACTGACAGTGATGTCTTTTCTAACTTGTTTCCACAGGATATTAGGAGAGGAGGAATTACAGACAGAAATCTCAAACATCACATCTCGATCTGACAGAGTCACTCGATTTCTTGGGACCTGAATATCATTGGCCATTAAATCTAGAAGGAGAAATGTTTGCCTGGTCTGTTGACTTCAAAACATTTAAACATCAGTGTGACTGGAAAAGCACCGAGACACACACACCCGAGTGAGAGTGTTCCACAGCACTGACTGTGGAAAGAGCTTTAACCAGTTACACAGCCTGAAAACACATCACACCATTCACAGTGGGGAGAGACCGTACATGTGTTCTGTGTGTGGCCGAGGCCTCAACTGATTGTCCGACCTGGAGAGACACGAGGACACCCAAAACATGGAGAAACCGTGGAAATGTGGAGATTGTGGGAAGGGATACAGAGTCCCATCTCGGCTGGAAGCTCATCGACGCTGTCACACTGGGGAGAGGCCATTCACCTGCTCTGTGTGTGCGAAGGGATTCACTCGGTTACAGCACCTGCAGAGACACCAGCGAGTTCACACTGGGGAGAGGCCATACACCTCTCAATGTGGGAAGGAATTCAGTGAGTTAGCCAGCCTGAAGAAACACCAGCGAGTTCACACTGGGGAGTGGCCGTTCACCTGCTCTCAGTGTGGGAAGGGATTCACTCAGTCAAGCAGCCTGCAGAGACACCAGCGAGTTCACACTGGGGAGAGGCCGTTCACCTGCTCTCAGTGTGAGATGGGATTCACTCAGTTATCCAGCCTACAGAGACACCAGCGCGTTCACACTGGGGAGAAGCCATTCACCTGCTCTCAGTGTGAGAAGGGATTCACTCAGTTGTTCAACCTGCAGAGACACCAACGATTTCACACTGGGGAGAGGCCATTCAGCTGCTCTCAGTGTGGGAAGGGATTCAGTGATCCATCTGCCCTGCGGACACACCAGCGCATTCACACTGGGGAGAAGCCGTTCACCTGCTCTCAGTGTGGGAAGGGATTCAGTGATCCATCTGCCCTGCGGACACACCGGCGCATTCACACTGGGGAGAGGCCGTTCACCTGCTCTGTGTGGGAAGGGATTCACTCAGTTATCCAACCTGCGGACACACCAGCAAGTTCACACCAGGGAGAGGCCATACACCTGCTCTGAGTAGATCAAGGGATTCAGTGACCCATCCCACCTGCAGAGACACTGACATGTTTTCACTGAGGAGAGGCCATTCATCTGCTCTCAATGTGGGAAGGAATTTTGTGATTCATTGCATTTGCTGATTCACCAACAAATTGACAAGTGATCACAGGAGTTGGATTCTGCCATTGTTTCTGCTCTCAATTACATCCAGGACTACATTCTGTTTATTCTGACAGGTGGTCAATGAGAATGGTTGATGGTTTCTTTCTGCTGGACTGGCCTGTCTCATGGAATTCCTACAGTGCAGAAGGAGCCCATTCAGCCCATCGAATCTGCACCAGCCCTCTCCCCATAACCCCAGCTAACCTTTTGGACACTAAGGAGCAATTGAGAATGGCCATCCACCTAACCTGCACATCTTTGGACTTTGGGAGGAAACCCACCGAGCCACGGGGAGAAAATGCAAACTCCCCACACACACACACACACTCACAGACCCTGAGGTCGGAATGGTACCAGTGTCCCTGACGCTGTGAGGCTGCAGTGCTAACCACGGTGCTGACCCCAGTACCATCTCACAACTTTGCCTCCAATGGGCTGGTGCACTTTGAGCCTTGTAATATATAAGTTTAAAGGAAGAAATGGGTTTGAAGTAAAATGGTTTCTTAAAATGGTTTATTAAAGTCACCCAGTTCAAACATGACGGTGAAAACTGCTGAATAGCATGGGAAGGATCAGATTAAATCAGGCCAGACAGAAGCAAGGACACATTTTGTTGGTATGAAAATCTGGGCAGTGTTCCTAGCCCAGTTTCCATGGCAACGGATAACGTTTGGTGAGAAAGCAATATTTCAGTCGCACCATATCAAAATTTGATGGAGAGACATTTCAAACTAATTGAATGAACTATAATTATTATGACCCAATCACAGCCAGAAAGGGGATAGAACATTAACAATGGCAATTACCTTAAAGCTAGGTGCCGGTTTTGAACCATTCATCCCGGGATCACCTTACTTCATTTCTGAAGTTATTCCTGCGTTCTGCTTTAAAAGTTGCCATCTTGTTTATTTCCAACTTCTCTGTGTCGTGTATTTTGATTTGAAGAAATGATCAAGAACTGTCATCTGTATTGAATTCAATTCAGTCATCTGTATGTGCTTGGATTAAACAAACTTTTTTTAAACTTTGCATTTGCAAGCAAACTGACCTGATCAGGAGACATTTGAAAACTGACTGAATGAGGCTACAATTTACTTCATGCACGTTTTATGTTCTGTCGAGTGATATATGAGTGCGGAGACACATAGATATATTAACCAAGTACAGATCTATCAGTTACCATTTCTGTTTGGAACTCCTCGAAATCATGCCACGTTGCCATGAAGATGGGCTATGGTGGTTACATGGTTCTTATGTTTAATTTATCTGGGTGTGAAAACTGTTGGGGGGGCAAGTTGTCTGTGGTAGATTGGGAAATTACAATAAAACATATGACGATAGACAGACAATCACAAGCATTTAAGGAATTATTCAATATTTACATCAAATATAGATTATTTTAAGGAATAGTAATCCAACAGGAAAAGTGATGAAACCCGTGGCTAACAAGAAAAGTTAAAGATTCCATTAGATCAATGGAGGGGACTCATAAAGTGGACCAAATAGTAGTAAGCCTGAGGATTGGGAACTTGTTTTAGAATTCAGCAAAGGAGGACCAAGAAACTGATAAACAGAAAATAGAATATGAGAGCAAACTGGGGAGAAACATAAAAACCAACTGGAAAAGCTCCTGTAGGAATGTGAAAAGGGAAAGATTAGCAAAGACCAATGTGGGTCCATTCCAGGCAGAGATAGGAGAGTTTATAATGGGGAATAAGGAAATGGCAGAGAAACAAAACAATGTGTGTCTGTCTTCACAGAGGAAGATACAGAAATTGTCCCAAAAATACGAGAGAACCAAGGGACCAGTGAGCACGAGGAACTGAAAGAAATTAGTTTGTGAAAACGTAGCACTGGAGAAATTAACGGGGGTGAAAGTTAATAAATCCCCAAAAGCTGCTGCTCTACATCCCAGAGTATTGAAAGAGGCGGCTGTAGAGATAGTGGATACATTGGTGATCATCTTTCAAAATCTGCACATTCTGGAATGGTTCCTGCAGATTGGAAGGTGGTAAATGTAACCCCATTATTTAAGGAGGGAGAGAGAAAATGGGGAACCACAGACCCATTAGCCTGACATCAGTAGGAGGGGAAATGCTACAATCTATTATAAAGGATGTGATAACATATGAATTAGGAGCAGGAGTAGGCCACTCGGCCCCTCAAGACTGCTCCACCATTCAGTAAGTTCCCGGCTGATCTGATTGTAACCTCAATTCCACACTCCCGCTGACCCACCCCTCCTCCCGGATAACCTTTCACCCCCTTGCTTGGCAAGAATCTATCCAGCTCTGCCTTCAAAATATTCAGACTCTGTTTCCACTGCCCTTTGAAGAAGAGAGTGCCAAAGACTCCCAACCCTCTGAGAGAAAAAAGTTCTCTGCCTTAAATGGGCAACTTATTACTTTTCAAGTGGTGCCAATTTCTTAATTCTCTCACATCCACCCTGTCGAGACCTCTCAGGATCTTGTACGATTCAATCAAGTCACCTAAACTCCATCGGACACAAGCCCAGCCTGTCCAATCATTCCTCATAAGACCAGCCTCCAATTCCAGGTATGAGTCCAGTAAACCTTCTCTGAACTGCTTCCAACACATTGACATCATTCCTTAAATGAGAGCAATACTGTACATAGTGCTCCAGATGTGGTCTCACCAATGTCCTGTATAACTGAAGCATAACCTCCCTACTTTTGTATTCAATTCCCCTCACAATAAACAATAACATTCTATTGGCTTTCCTAATTACTTGCTGTACCTGTATACTCACCTTTTGTGATTCATGCTCTTGGACACCCAGATCCCTCTGAATCTCAGAGCTCTGCAATCTCTCACCATTTAGATAATATCCTTTAAAAAAATTATTTCAGTCATTATACTCCATTTGGCAGATCTTTTCCCACTCACGTAACCGATCTATATCCCTTTGTAACCTCCTTTTGTCCTCTTCACAATTTACTTTCCTACCTAGGGGCAGCAGGGTAGCATGGTGGTTAGCATAAATGCTTCACAGCTCCAGGGTCCCAGGTTCGATTCCCGGCTGGGTCACTGTCTGTGTGGAGTCTGCACGTCCTCCCCCTGTGTGCGTGGGTTTCCTCCGGGTGCTCCGGTTTCCTCCCACAGTCCAAAGATGTGCGGGTTAGGTGGATTGGCCATGCTAAATTGCCCGTAGTGTCCTAATAAAAGTAAGGTTAAGGGGGGGGGGTTGTTGGGTTACGGGTATAGGGTGGATACGTGGGTTTGAGTAGGGTGATCATGGCTCGGCACAACATTGAGGGCCGAAGGGCCTGTTCTGTGCTGTACTGTTCTATGTTCTATCTTTGTACCATTGGAATATAGGAGCAGGAATTGGCCATTCAGCCCGTCGAGCCTGCTCCACCATTCAATACGATCATGGCTGATCATCCACTTCAATGCCTTTCCCCCACACTGTCCCCATACCCCTTTGTGTTATTGGTATTTAGAAATCTGTCAGTCACTGCTTTAAACACACTCAGTGACTGAGCTCCCACAGCCCTCTGGGGTAGAGAATTCCAAAGATTCACAACCCTCTGAGCAAAGAAATGTCTCCTCCGAGACCCGTCCTAAGTGGCTTCTCCCTTATTTTGAAATTGTGTCCCCTGGTTCCAGACTCTCCAACCCGGGGAAACATCTCACCTGCACCCACCCTGTCTATTCCTTTATGGATTTTTTAGGTTTCACTGAGGTCACCCCTCATTATTCGATAATCTAGAGAATACAGGCCCAGTTTCCCCAATCTCCCTTTATAGGACAGTCCTCCCATCCCTGGAACAAGTCTGGTGAACCTTCATTGCCCTCCCTCTGCGGCAATAATACCTTTCCCAAGGTAAGGGCAGTAAAACTGCACACAGTACTCCAGCTGTGGTCTAACCAATGTTCTATACTATTGAAGCAAGTCTTCACTACTCCTGTACTGAAATCCGCTTGTGATAAAGGCCAACATCCCATCAGCCTTCCTAATAACTTGCTGCACCTGCATGTTAGCCTTCAGTGACGTATTGATGAGGACACCCAGGTCCCTTTGTACATCTACACTTTCTAATCTCTGACCATTTCAGAAATATTCTGCTTATCTGTTCCTTCTGCCAAAATGATAATCTTACATTTTTCCACATTATATTCCATCTGCCATGTCCTTGCCCACTCACTACGTCTGTCCAAATTCTCCTGTAGCCGTTTTACATCTTCCTCACAACACACATTCCCACCGAGCTTTGTGTCATCCGCGAACTTGGAAATGTTACATTTGGCCCCACATCCAAATCATTGTATAAACTGTGAACAGCTGGGACCCAAGTACTGATCCTTGTGGTACCCACTAGTCCCAACCTGCCAAGGTGAGAATGACCCATTTATTCCTCCTCTCTGTTTTCTGCCTGTTAGCCAATCCTCAGTCCATGCCAGTATATTCCCTACTCTCCCATGTGTTTTCATTTTGCTGACTAACCTCCTGTGGGGTGTTTATCATAAACCTTCTGAAAATCCAAGTGTGCCGTATCCACGGACTCCCCTTTATCAATTCTGTTAATAACATCCTCAAAAACTTTAAAAGGTTCGTTAAGCATTATTTCCTATTCCTAAATCCTGGTTGGGAGGGGCTGGTTTAGCTCACTGGGCTAAATCACTGGCTTTTAAAGCAGGCCAGCAGCACGGTTCGATTCCTGTACCAGCCTCCCCGGACAGGCGCTGGAATGTGGCGACTAGGGGCTTTTCACAGTAACTTCATTGAAGCCTACTCATGACAATAAGCGATTTTCATTTCATTTTTCATCCATGTTGACTTATTATCCAGGTGTCCATTTATCACACCCTTTGTAATAGATTCTGGCATTTTCCCAATACTGATGTCAGGCTAACAGGTCTGTAGTTCACCATTTTCTCTCTCTCTCCCATCCTGAATAGTGGGGTGACATTTGCTACCTTCCAATCTTCCAGAATCTATAGAATTGTGGAAGACGATCAGCAATGCATCCACTATCTCTATAGCACCTCTTCCAACACTCTGGGATGTAAAATATCAGGTCCGGGAACTTATCAACCTTCAGCCCCATTAATTTCTCCAAAACAGCCTCTCATTCTCCCGAGTCCCTTGGGTCTCAAATTCTGGGAGATTTCTTGTATCTTCCTCAGTGAAGACCAACACAAAGTAATCATTTAGATTCTTTGCCATTTCTCTATTCCCATTACAATAAATTCTCCTGCCTCTAACTGAACCACGTTTGTCTTAGCCAAGTGTTTCCTTTTTACGTACCTATGGAAGCTTTTGCAGTCCATTTTTATGGATTTTGCTGGTTGACATATTCTATTCTCCCTTTGTTTACCAGTGTCTTGGTCCTCCTTTGCTGAATTCTAAAATCCTCTCAATCCTCAGGCTTACTACTATTTCTGGTAACTATATGGGCCTTTCCTTTCAATCTTATACAATCCTTAACTTCCTTTGTTAGGGTGCCGGGGGGGGGGGGGGGGGGTTATTAATATTATTATTATTATTGTTCTGTTGTTATACATTGTTCAAAAATCTCAATAAAAATTATTTAAAAAAAAAACTTCCTTTGTTAGGACTTCCGGTGGTGGCCATGGTGTGAATGGTCAAGACGGTTTTGTTGGCGCTTTTCCTCGATTAACGGGCAGATGTTTTAACGGAAAAAGGTGCAGGAGTGGTGGAGGAAGGCTATACTCCACCGGCGAATGGATTTGTGGATCTGGAAGAAAGCAGCTGCTGGGGCAAGAAACTTTTCCTGGGACACAGGGAAAGATGGCGGGGAGCAAGTGATCGGCCCGACCAGCCCAATGGTCAATGGAGCAGCAGGTGGACGTTCTGAATGAAAAGTTCAGCCAGCAGAGAAGGGAAGCTCTGGAGGACCTGGCAAAGACGGCAGACCCGCTGGAAGCGGGGATTGACCGGGTGGAGCCGAGGATGGAGACCCAATGTTGGGCGATCCAGGAGATGGTGGAGGAACTTGAGCAGCTTTCTTCGTTCACGGTTGAAATCGGGATGTTGAGGGATACCCAGAAGCGGCTCAAGGATAAAGTGGAGGATCTGGAGACCCGCTCCCAGAGACTGAATTTGAGGATTGTGGAGTTGCCAGAGGGCACCAAGGGAGCAGGCGGTGGCTCTTATGGAGCCAAAATGCTGGAGAAGCTGCTGGGGGAGGGGGTCTTCAATTGGCCCCTGGAGATGGATCGGGCGCTGATGAGGAAGCCGCAGGCGAATGAGTCGCCGAGGGCGATGGTGGTGAGGTTATACCGATTCCTGGATAAGGAATGGACCTTGAGGTAGACAAGGAGATGTACCTGGGAGGGTAAGGAGCTCCGGGTACACCAGGACCTGGGTGAGGAACTGGCCAAGAGGAGAGCGGGTTTAACCGAGTTAAGTCTGCCCTCTATAAGGAGGGAAATGATTTTTTTTTTAATTTAAAAAAAAAATTTAGATTACCCAATTATTTTTTCCAATTAAGGGGCAATTTAGCATGGCCAATCCACCGACTCTGCACATTTTTGGGTTGCGGGGGCGAAACCCACGCAGACACGGGGAGAATGTGCAAACTCCACACGGACAGTGACCCAGAGCCGGGATCGAACCTGGGACCTCAGCGCCGTGAGGCGGTTGTGCTAACCACTAGGCCACCGTGCTGCCCAAGGGGAATGATGTTTGAGATGTTGTACCCGGCCCGTCTCTGGGTGACCCACAATGGTCGCGGGTATTAATTTGGATCACCGGAGGAGGCGATGGAGTTTGTGAGAGACAATGGACTGGAAAGGAGAAAGAGGACATTGAACTGTGGAGGAGGGGTTTGGGGAGGTCGGTTCTCTCTGCCCCCCCCCCCCCCCCCCCCTTGCTGAGGTGTTTGGGGTTTTCTTTTTGTTTACTGTTATTGTTCTTACTTTCCTGTTTCTCTGTGGCAGAGGGGAGTCGGAGGAGAACCTTTTTTTAAACTCGGGGATATCTGATGAGAGTGTGAAGGGGAGGCGGGGGGGGGGGGGGGGGGGGGGGGCGGAAGGGAATCTGCGGGGGGTTGGATGTTAGGCACCATGGGCGGGGGCTGCCAGGCTAGTTGGGCGAGCGCAGTGGAGGGTGAGCAGCTGATTGGTGTGTTATTGGGGGCTGGGATTGTTGTTTTGTTTGGGGGGGGGCTGCTGACAGGTGGGGCTGGAGGGTTGCGTGACGTGGCTGGGGGCTGGCCCAAGATAGTTGATCGGTGGGGGTTGTCCCCCGACCAGGCTGATCACATGGAATGTGAGAGGGCTGAACGGCCGGTTAAGAGATCCCGTGTGTTCGCACATTTGAGGTACTTGTTGTTAAGTGTGAAGGGGGGGAGAGGCGGAGGGGAATCTGCAGGTATGTAGGCAATGTGAATGTGTCATTCTTGCAGGAAATACACCTCAAGATTGAGATCAAACCAGGCCAAGGAAAGGGTAGGTAGGTCAGGTCTTCCACTCAGGATTCGATATGAAGACATGGTGGGTGGGGGGGTGGAGGGGGGGGGGGGGGGGGGGGGGTGCCGGTCCTAGTAAATAAGGAGGTAGCGTTTGAGCTGGGGAACATAGTAGCAGACTCAGGGAGAAGGTTCGTAATGGTGAGTGGGAAATTGGAGGGGATGCCGATGGTTCTGGTGAATGTTTATGCCCCAAATTAGGACAACGGTGAATTCATGAGGTGGGTGCTGGGGAAGATCCCGGTCCTGGACTCGCACCAGCTGATAATGGGGATTTTTTGAGCCGAAATTGGATCGATCGAGTCTGCTGTCGGGGAGGGTATTGGCGGTGGTGAAGGAATTGTAAGGGTTTATGGAGCGTATGGAGGTTTGGAAAGTCGAGGGCAAAGGAATTTTCGTTCTCCCATGTTCAAGGGGTGTAATCCCGGATCGACTTTGTTGGCGGGGGTGGTCGGTTCAGAGTATTCGGCGATTGTGGTGGACTTGCAGGTGGATCGGGGTGAGGGGTTGGTGGGCAGTGCCCCCAGTGGAGGTTAGATGTGGAATTATTAGCAGATGAGGAGATTTGTGAGTGGGTGAGGGCCACTATTCATTCACAGTGAAATGGACTGAAGACCGGGTCCCAAACACACACAGCTACTGGAGACACAGCAGGAGATGAAATGGTTAATGTGGCCAGGGGATTGAGACACCATTGTGACATCATCAAGACACTGACACACACTCCAGAGAGAAACTGACTTTAAAACAATCCGGATAGAATTAAACACACTGGACATGGGCAAAGTGGGAGTGAAATTAAAGCGATAATGGGACAAGGAAGGGCTTGGGAGAAATAATACTGAGTAAGAACTGTCCACAAGTTGATGGGGGTGAAGAGAGAGTTGGAGCACCTTTTACATCCATGCTTGATCTGTTGAGATTATCTCTCATTCTTCTCAGCTGCAATGGACACAGGCCCAACCTGTCAAACCTTCCTTCAGGGGGTAACCCCCTCATTCTAGAATCCAGGAAATTAACCTCCTTTGAACTGCTTACAATGCAATTATCTAATTTCTGAAATAAGGAGACTCAAATTGTACACGGACAGTGGTTAGCACTGTTGATTCACAGCTCCAGGGTCCCAGGTTCGGTTCCCGGCTTGGGTCACTGTCTATGCAGAGTCTGCATGTTCTCCCTGTATCTGCGTGGGTTTCCTCCGGGTGCTCCGGTTTCCTCCCACAAGTCCCGAAAGACATGCTTGTTAGGTGAATTGGACATTCTGAATTTTCCCTCTTGTGAACCTGAACAGGTACCGGAGTGTGGCGACTAGGGGATTTTCACAGTAACTTCATTGCAGTGTTGATGTAAGCCTACTTGTGACACTAATAAATATTATAATGTTTATAATTAGAATGATTATATGGTCTCACCAAGGCCCTGTACAACTGCAACAAAACATCCTGACTTTTATATTCCAGTCCCTTTACAATATTCCTTTTGCCTTCCTAATCACTTGCTGTACCGGCTGTAAGGGCCCTTCGTTTTCATTCCCTTATTTCCCCTTTCTTTTATTTTTGCTATTTCATTTTTGGTCCATGGATGATTAATGGACATGTCACTTTAATGCAAGCAGCCTGTATCTTTAATTCAAGCAGAAGAATCCAGGCGTCTGTGCTGGTTTGAACTGGAGCTGCAGATCTTTAGGCACCAGTTTGAGAATTGGGGTTGGGATTCAGTTTGATTGATTGGCTAGTGGCCAGTGAATTGGCCCAAAAGGCTGTGCTCCTCGGTAACCGGCGGTGATTGGATCCTGTCCCACTGGGATATTTTTCAGAGTCCCAAGCTTTCAGTTTGATTCTAGCAGCACAAGAGGCAGAACTGACTAACTCTGTCTCCAGAAGGCAGCTGTGAGTGATATCTCTCTTCCCAGATAGCCTGTGGGTGCTGTATTCCGGAAACCATGGAGACCCCAATACAAACCACAAACTGAAAGAAAAGTTTGAGCAGAGGTGAGGTGCCTCTGCAGAAAAGTGTGAGTACTGCATTTCTAAACTACAGAGAACCTGAACAAATTAATCTACAGATAAGATCACTACAGGCTGTAAACGAAAGACTTTAATCTGCAAGCTTGCTGTGAAGAAAAGTGTGCTAAAAACCATCATCTGAAAAAAATAATTTCTTTCACTTACGATTTTATCCCTTTCCAGCCCTCTGTGTTTGTCTGTCTATGTGTGTATAGAGGCTGGGGCAGGTTAAAGTGGGAATTAGTAATTGGCTTCTAGTTAACCAGATGTATTTGCTGCATATTTCATTATTGCTCTTGTTAAAAATAAACAGTAATCGTGCTTACATTTGCAACCCTGGTGACTGATTATTGGGCAGTCAAGTGCTGAAGACAAAGAGCGCAGGATTCTCCGTTTCTGAGACTAAGCGTTGACACCAGCGTTCTGGACTTTCACGATAGAAAAACTGGTGCTGAACCTGGGTCGATTCAGCAACAGTGGAAGGGCTAGCACTGGCGCCACGTGGAACACAATCGATTCCAATGAGAAACGGAGTGGGATTCGTCGGGTCCGTGATTGGCAATGGTGTTCTGTGCCTGTCCACCCCCCCCCCCCCCCCCCCCAGCCAGCGGCACAAATGTCAGCAAACTATGGCGATGTTGGACACTCTCCGTACCCCCTCTCTCCATCAGCAGCCACCACTCCAGTTTCACTGTTTGTAAAAACACGAGTGAACCGGGCCGTCGGGCACTCGGCCCATCGGAGGGAGGACATCACGGAGGCCCCGGAGAATAGCGGGTCGGGCCCGCTAACGACATGCAAATGGTGTTTATTATACATGTGTTCCAGACTGCATTGACACCACTGTTGAGGTGACGGAGAATTGCGATTTGGCGTTGAATCAGCGCCCAGCGCTATTTTAGAGTCTGAACCTATTCTCCACTCAATCGCATTTCACGATTTCGGCATCAGCCAACGGAGAATCCCGCCCAGGATATTATTATAAGAATTATTTGTTAATTCACATGTGTTGACTCTGGAGCATTTGAGCTGGAATTGACGGCACACTAGCCCAGGGTGTCACAACACAACAAACTTAACTTATTGTGATTCCTGTACCAGGACACCCAGATCCTCCTGTACCAGGACACCCAGATCCCTCTGTACCTCAGTAATCTCTCTCCACTTAAATAATATTTTATTTAATCCTTCCTGCTAAAGTGGACAAGTTCACATTTTCCCAAGTTATGATCCCATCTGTCAATTTGTTCCCACTCACTTCACCTTTGCATTCTCAAGTCCACTTCACAAATTACTTTCCTACCTGTCTTTGTGTCATCAGCAAATTTAGCCGCCATACATTCAATCCCATCATCCAACTCATTAATATAGATTGTAAATAGTTGAGGGCCCAGCACTGATCTTTGTGACATTCCACTTGTCACATCTTACCAATCCAGAAATGACCCATTTATACCCCTTCTCTGCTTCCTGTGAGCTAAACAATCCTCTATCCCTGCTGATATGTTGTCCTCTACACCATGAGCTCTAATTATGTAAAAAAACTTTGATGTGGTACCTTGGGAAATACCTAATGAAATTTGATATGAACCACATCTACAGGTTCCCCTTTATTGACATCCCATGTTACTTCCTCAAAGAACGTTGATAAAGTACTCAATCACAATTGACAGTAGGCAGCACGGTGGCGCAGTAGTTACCTCTGCTGCCTCCTGCGCTGGGGATCCAGGATCAGGCCCGGCCCCGGGTCACTGTCCGTGTGGAGTTTGCACATTCTCCCCGTGTCTGTGTGGGTCTCACCCCTACAACCCAAAAGGTGTGCAGGTGAGGTGGATTGGCCACGCTAAATTGCCCCTTAATTGGAAAATAAAAATTGGGTGCTCTAAATTTATTTTTTTTAAAACAATTTACTTCCTGAACCCCATTTTCAAACATTGTGGGCGCGATTCTCCGCAAATGCAAAGTATCATAAAGGCTGCCGTGGGAGAGGCCGTGACCCACGGCAGCCTTCACGGCCACTTCCGGGGCCGATTCTCTCCCCCCCCCCCGGGCGGGGCTAGGAGCGCGGCCCCGTGCGTCACGGCGGCGCGGCCTTGACGACGGTTGTCATGGCCGCACGTCAAGCGTGACGGCGGCTGACACGGCCGATGACGTCAGCCGTGCATGCGCAGGTTGGACAACGCCAACACATGCATGCGCAGTTGGCGTCTTTCTCCTCAGCCGCCTGGCAAGACGTGGCGGCTTGATCTTGCCGGGCGGCGGCGGGGAAAGAGTGCGTCTGTTCTGGACGCTGGCCCGACGATTGGTGGGCACCGATCGCGGGCCTGTTCCCTCCTGAGCACAGTCGTGGTGCTCCCGTCCAAATCGGGCCTCTAGATGCCCCAAACGGGCATCTGGCGGCCGTTTCACGATGGCAGCGAGCAGGTGTGTTTGCTGCCGTGTTGAAACGGGCGTGAAGGCCCGGCCGCATGGCCCGCCGGCCTCGGAGAATCGCCGCTCGCCATTTTTTACGGCGTGGCGTGGTTCGGGCGTGGGGGGGGGGGGGGGGGGGGGGGGGGCGGGGGGAGAATAGCGGGAGGGCGTGAAAAATGTCCGGAGGCCCTCCCTCTATTCTCCCACCTGGCGTGGGGGGCGGAGAATCGTGCCCTGTGTGTCCAAAGAAAAATCAAACCTACTGGTTCCTTTGCCAATTACCTCAGGGGGACTCACTTCCTGTCAAAGAGCCTGTCAACCCCTCACACCCACTTTCCCTCAAGTACATCAAACCAATCATGAAAAATCCAGCAAAATCAAATATTTTTACTGTTAATTGTATATTAATGAAACAACATGGTTAAGAAAAACGAACAGAAAATTACTTGAGGATAAATAGCAAGCAGAGTAAAAAGATGTTCACAATGTTCGGTACCCAAACGGTTTCTCTTCAGTTTCTCTGTTACCTTTTCCTTCAATACCTGAGGTTGAAAGAAAAGGCCCATCAAGTCACCAGAAATAGTTGCAAATCTGAGGATTGGGAGGATTTTGAAATACGGCAAAGGAGAATAGAATATGAATGTAAACTAGCAAAATCCATAAAAATGGACTGTAAAAGCTTCTATAGGTGCGTAAAAAGGAAATGTTTGGCTAAGACAGGGTCAGTTACAGGGAGAGACAGGAGAATTTATAATGCAGAATAGAGAAATGGCAGGCAATCTAAATGATCACTTTGTGTCTGTCTTCACTGAAGAAGATACAGAAAATCTCCCTGTGGGACAATCTAGAAACAGGAGGTCACTGTTTAAAAATAAGCAGTTGTCCATTTGAAAAGGGGATGTGGAGATATCTAAAAAGGGCAGCACGGTAGCATTGTGGATAGCACAATTGCTTCACAGCTCCAGGGTCGATTCCCGGCTTGGGTCACTGTCTGTGCGGAGTCTGCACTTCCTCCCCGTATGTGCGTGGGTTTCCTCCGGGTGCTCCGGTTTCCTCCCACAGTCCAAAGATGTGCAGGTTAGGTGGATTGGCCATGATAAATTGCCCTTAGTGTCCAAAATTGCCCTTAGTGTTGGGTGGGGTTACTGGGTTATGGGGATAGGGTGGAGGTGTTGACCTTGGGTAGGGTGCTCTTTCCAAGAGTCGGTGCAGACTCGATGGGCCGAGTGACCTCCTTCTGCACTGTAAATTCTAATTAGAGATCCAAGGGACTCGGGAGAATGAGGAACTGATGGAAATTAGTATCAGTAAGAGAGGCTGTATTGGAGAAATTAATAGGGCCTGATATTCCACATCCAAGGGCTGGTTTAGCTCACTCAGCTAAATCACTGGCTTTTAAAGCAGGCCAGCAGCACGGTTCGATTCCCGTACCAGCCTCCCCGGACAGGCGCCGGAATGTGGCGACTAGGGGCTTTTCACAGTAACTTCATTGAAGCCTACTCGTGACAATAAGCGATTTTCATTTTCAAGAGTGCTGGAAGAGGTTGCTATAGAGATAGTGGATGCATTGGTGATCATCTTCCACAATTCTATAGATTCTGGAATGGTTCCTGCAGATTGAAGGCAGCAAATGTCACCCCACTGTTCAGGGAGGGAGAGAGAAAACGGTGAATTACAGACCTGTTAGCCTGACATCAGTGTTGGGAAAATACCAGAATCTATTATAAAGGATGTGATAAATGGACACCTGCAAAAGAATTAACATGGATTTAGGAACAGGAAATCATGTTTGACAAACCTTTTGGAGTTTTGAGGATGTTATTAACAGAATTGATAAAGGGGAGTCCGTGGATACGGCACACTTGGATTTTCAGAAGGTTTATGATAAACACCCCACAGGAGGTTAGTCAGTAAAATGAAAACACATGGGAGAGGAGGTAATATACTGGCATGGACTGAGGATTGGCTAACAGGCAGAAAACAGAGAGGAGGAATAAATGGGTCAGTCTCACCTTGGCAGGTTGGGACTAGTGGGTCCCACAAGGATCAGTACTTGGGTCCCAGCTGTTCACAGTTTATACAATGATTTGGATGTGGGGACCAAATGTAACATTTCCAAGTTCGCAGATGATACAAAGCTAGGGTATGTGTGTTGTGAGGAAGATGTAAAACGGCTACAGGAGGATTTGGACAGACTCAGTGAGTGGGCAAGGACATGGCAGATGGAATATAATGTGGAAAAATGTAAGATTATCACTTTGGTAGGAGGAACAGATGAGCAGAGTATTTCTGAAATGGTCAGAGATTAGAAAGTGTAGATGTACAAAGGGACCTGGGTGTCCTCATCAATAAGTCACTGAAGGCTAACATACAGGTGGAGCAAGTTATTAGGAAGGCTGATGGGATGTTAGCCTTTATCACAAGAGGATTTCAGTACAGGAGTAGTGAAGACTTGCTTCAATAGCATAGAACCTTGGTTAGACCACAGCTGGAGTACTGGGTGCAGTTTTACTCCCCATACCTTAGGAAAGGTATTATTGCCACAGAGGGAGGGCAATGAAGGTTCACCAGACTTGTTCCGGGGATGGCAGGACTGTCCTATGAAGAGAGATTGGGGAAACTGGGCCTGTATTCTCTAGAGTTTTGAATACAAGAGATGATCTCATTGAAACTTACAAAATAATTTTTTTTTCTTTTTTTTTAATTTAGAGTACCCAATTCATTTTTTCCAATTAAGGGGCCATTTGGTATGGCCAATCCACCTACCCTGCACATCTTTGGGTTGTGGGGGTGAAACCCACACAAACACGGGGAGAATGTGCAAACTCCACACGGACAGTGACCCAGAGCTGGGATTGAACCTGGGACCTCGGCGCCGTGAGACAGCAGCACTAACCACTGCGCCACCGTGCTGCCCTCCTACAACATACTTAAAGGAAGAGGCAGGTGAGATGTTTCCCCTGGTTGTGGAGTCTGGAACCAGGAGACACAATTTCAAAATAAGGGTGAAGCCACTGAGGACGGGTCTCGGAGGAGACATTTCTTTACTCAGAGGGTTGTGAATCTTTGGAATTCTCTACCCCAGAGGGCTGTGGGAGCTCAGTCATTGAGTGTGTTTAAAGCAGAAACTGACAGATTTCTAAATACCAATAACACAAAGGGATATGGGGATAATGTGGGGGAAATGGCATTGAAGTGGATTATCAGCCATGATCGTATTGAATGGTGGAGCAGGCTAGACAACCTGGACACACACATTCCCATCTAGCTTTCTGTCACTATCTCTCCAGCCGCCTCTTTCAACACTCTGGGACGTAGAGCATCAGCTTTTGGGGATTTATTAACTTTCAACCACATTAATTTCTCCAGCACTGCTTTTTCACTGATACTAATCTCTTTCAGTCCCTCGTGCTCACTGGTCCCTTGGTTCTCTCATGTTTTTGGGACAATTTCTGTATCTTCCTCTGTGAAGACAGACAGACATTGTTTAGTTTCTCTGCCATTTCCTTATTCCCCATTATAAACTCTCCTGTCTCTGCCTGGAATGGACCCACATTGGTCTTTGCTAATCTTTTCCTTTCACATTCCTATAGAGCTTTTCCTGTCGGTTTTTATGTTTCTCCCCAGTTTCTGAGAGAAGTTAGTTCGTTAGCAGACACCAAAGGAATGTTAACTGATTTATATTTTTAACAGATAACAAAAGTTCACCAATTCATTTTTTTCAACTCTGCAGTTCTATATGTATAAATTGAGAGTATTGTTTTAAAAAAAAGAGTACCCAATTCATTTTTTCCATTAAGGGCCAATTTAGCATGGCCAGTCCACCCACCCTGCACATCTTTTGGGTTGTGGGGGTGAGACCCAAGCAAACACAGGCAGCACCGTATCACAAGTGGATAGCACAGTTGCTTCACAGCTCCAGGGTCCCAGGTTCGATTCCCGGCTGGGTCACTGACTGTGCGGAGTCTGCACGTTCTCCACGTGTGTGCGTGGGTTTCCTCCAGGTGCTCCGGTTTCCTCCCACAGTCCAAAGACATGAAGGTCAGGTGGATTGGCCATGATAAATTGCCCTTAGTGACCAAAAAAGGTTAGGAGGGGTTATTAGGTTACAGGGATAGGGGGGAAGTGAGGGCTCAAGTGGGTTGGTGCAGACTCGATGGGCCGAATGGCCTCCTTCTGCATTGTATGTTCTATGTTCTCACACGGGGAATAAATTGAGAGTATTTTATAATAAAATACAATCAGAAATAATCTGTGCAGTCTTACAATAAATAGGTTTTAGATCCTAAATACTCCTTTAAGAAGTCTCAAATGATAAGGATCAACGACTGACTGAGGTCGGACGTTTAGTTATGAGTGATGTATCTGAGGGAAGCACGGTGGTGCAGTGGGTTAGCACTGCTGCGTCACGACTCTGAGGTCCCAGGTTCGATCCCGGCTCTGGGTCACTGTCCGTGTGGAGTTTGCACATTCTCCCCGTGTCTGCGTGGGTTTCGCCCCACAATGCAAAAGATGTGCAAGCTGGGTGGATTGGCCAAGCTAAATCGCCCTTTAATTGGAAAAATGAATTGGGTACTCTGAAATTTATTTATTTTTAAATGAGTGATGTATTCGAATATCGGCCTTTAGAACACAATTGAAATCCTGTTTAACTGCTTAAGACACGTGAGAACTATTCGGAGTCTTAAGAGAGAAACAGATCACTGTGCGTTTGCAGTTTGCACATTCTCCCCGTGTTTGCGTGGGTTTCACCCCCACAACCCAAAGATATGCAGGATAGGTGGATTGGCCATGCTAAATTGCCCCATAATTGGAAAAGATTAATTGGGTACTCTAAATTGATTGAAAAAAAGAGAGAAACAAATTTCCCTTGCTCGGTGGCTTAGCCTGATATAGGTGTGAAAGATAGTACCTTCAGGTCCGGAATACCTAAACCGCTCACATCTGCATCAGCTGTCCAGCAAACTGACCCCTTGTAAATAATTCCTTAAATATTAGCTATTGCCTGTCTCCGGTCATACCATATAATGTGGTTTCCTCGTCCACCTCAGACAACTTGCCCCTCATACCCTGATAGTTTTCTTCTGCGTGAAACACCCAAATAAATTTCACAAAAGAACCATGTAACCACCGTTGTCCATCTCCATGGCAACGTGGCATGCTTTGGCAGTTCTAATCAGAAATGCAAACTACTTTTTTGTATAACTTTACATATTTCAAATTAATGGGCAATTTAACGTGGCCAATCCACCTACCCTGCACATTTTCTGTTTATGGGGGTGAGACCCATGCAGACATGGGGCAAATGTACAAACTCTACGGACAGTGACCTGGGACCGGGATCGAACCACTGTGCCACCCGCCCTTGATGTAATTGAGAACAGAAACAATAACAGCAGAATCAAACCCTTCAATCACTTGTGAACTTGTTGGTGTCTCTGCAGGGCGGATGAATCACTGAATCCCTTCCCACACACAGAGCAGGTGAATGGCCTTTCCCCAGTGTGAATTCGCTGGTGTGTACGTAGGTTGGATACATGAGAGAATCCCTTCTCACACTGAGAGCAGGTGAATGGCCTCTCCCCAGTGTGAACTCGCTGGTGTGTCTGCAAGTGGGATAAATTACTGAATCCTTTCCCACACTGAGAGCAGGTGAAAGGTTTCTCTCCAGTGTGAACTTGTTCATGTACTCGTAGGTTTGATAAGGAAGAGAATCCTTTCCCACACTGAGAGCAAGTGACTGGCTTCTCCCAAGTGTGCACTCGTTGGTGTACCCGTAGATTGGATAAGTGGGAGAATCCCTTCCCACACTGAGAACAGGTGAACGGCTTCTCCCCTGTGTGCACTCTTTGATGAACCCGTAGGTTGGATACATGAGAGAATCCCTTCTCACACTGAGAGCAGGTGAACGGCCTCTCCCCAGTGTGAACTCGCTGGTGGGTCTGCAGGTGGGATAACTCAGTGAATCCCTTCCCACATACAGAGCAAATGAACGGCCTCTCCCCAGTATGACTGCGTCGATGAACTTCCAGCTCTGATGGAGATCTGTATCCCTTCCCACAGTCCTCACATTTCCACGGTTTCTCCAGGGTGCGGGTCTCCTCGTGTCTCTCCAGGTTTGACGATCAGTTGAAGCCTCGTCCACACACAGAACACGTTATCGGTCTCTCCTGCTGTGAATGGTGTGATGTTTTTTCAGGCTGTGTAACTGGTTAAAGCTCTTTCCACAGTCAGTGCTCTGGAACACTCTCACTCGGGTGTGTGTGTCTCGGTGCTTTTCCAGTCACACTGATGGTTAAAATGTTTTGAAGCCGACAGATCGGGCAAATATTTCTCCTTCTAGATTCAAAGGCTGGTGACATTCAGTTCCCATGTGTCAGATCTACACATTTGCTTTGAGATTTCTGTCTGTTATTTCTTCTCTTCCAATGCCCTATAAAAACAATTTACAGAAGACATCACTGTCAGGATAGAAATTCATAACAGACAATTTTAGTTTCTCTGGAACATTTCCTCTCTCATTCCCCAAAAGGTGTAAATCTCCATCCCACACACTCTCCCTCCATTCTCACTCTGCTGTATCTAATATTCACCCTCCCAATTCTCCTGAAGGTGCTGATTCAGGCTGATTGACAGATCCATGCTCACTGCTTCCTGTCCAGGACACAGAGGTCATAACACTAGATTCTGCAGTCAGCCACTCGGCCCATCGAGCCTGCTCAACCATTTGAGATGAATGATCTACCTCAGCACCGTTTTGCCACACTATCCCCCATATCCCTTGATATCTTCAATATCGAGAAACCTGTCAATCTCGGTCTTGAAAATAATTGATGACTGAGGCTCCACAGTCCTCCGGGGTGGAGAATTCATCACATTCTTGAGTGAGAAAATCCATCCTCTAATCTTTATCCCCATTTTCCTATTGATTCCCCATAACCCTCGACTCCCTGGTCAAGCAGAAATCTGTCCGACTCAGCGGTGAATATATTCAGTGACCCCCACACCCCACTGGTATCTGTGGAAGAGAAATCCAGAGACTAACAACCCTCTGAGGGAAGAGATGACTGGAAATATATAACATAGCTACAGCACAATATTACACAACTGGAAATAATAATAAATGTATTTTATCTCAATTGTTAATTTCAGGCAATAAACATTGCAAATCAGTGAGAGAACATGTCTGGTTTTCTGTCAAGGCTCAATGGTCTAAGATCCAATCACCTCTCTCAGATGCAGGGATGAGCATGGGGTGAGAGGTCAGTGATTATTGTAAATTATGTGTGTGGGCAATAGAGAAGGGAGCAGCTGTTTTTAGTTGCCTGCTCTGATACCCAACTGAGGCTGGGTTAAGGCCCAACAGTGTAGATCACTGTTTGTCTCTCACACTGCGCTATCTTTATAGGTTACAGCCCTATTGTAAACAGGCAGAAGTAATGACCCCACCCATCTATCCACCTTTAGCTGCTCATTAATTATTGAGAACTTGTTCCTCCCCAGCCATTTGTTGAACGCAGTGACCTGAGCCAGGTCTCTTAATGCTCAGTATGAACCTCTTCAGGATCCGGCCCTCTGGATTTTATCACAGCGCCAGGGTCCCAGGTTCGATTCCCAGCTTGGGTCACTGTCTGTGCGGAGTCTGCACGTTCTCCCCGTGTGTGCGTGGGTTTCCTCCGGGTGCTCCGCTTTCCTCCCACAGTCCAAAGATGTGCAGGTTAGGTGGATTGGCCATGATAAATTGCCCTTAGTGTCCAAAATTGCCCTTTGTGTTGGGTGGGATTGCTGGGTTATGGGGATAGGGTGGAGATGTGGGCTAGGGTAGGGTGCTCGTTCAAAGAGCTGGCGCAGACTCGATGGGCTGAATGGCCTCCTTCTGCACTGTACATTCTATGATTCTATGAGTTTGGGCTTATACTCGCTGGAGTTTAGAAGGGTGAGAGGGGATCTGATCCAGGTGTATAAAATACTAAGAGGGATTGATAAAGTAAATGTAGACCAAATGTTCCCCCTTGTGGGGCAATCTGGAACGAGAGGTCACAGATATGGGTTGAGAGGCGGTAGATTTAGAACTGAGATGCAATCTTTGTAATTTTTGTATCCTCACTGGCTACAGTTGAGGTCCCAGATGAGCAGAGAATAGCTAATGTTGTTCCTTTGTTTAAGAAGGGTAGCAAGATTAATCCAGGAAATTACGTCAGTGGTATGGAAATTATTGGAGAGGATTCTTCGATACAGAATTTGCTCTCATTTGGAAGCAAGTGGACGTATTAGCGAGAGGCAGCATGGTTTTGTGAATGGGAGGTCGTGTCTCACTAACTTGATCGGCTTTTTCAAGGAAGTGATGAAGATGATTGATGAAGGTAGGACAGTGGATGCTGTCTACATGGACTTTAATAAGGTCTTTAACAAGGCCCCTCATGGCAGACTGGTACAGAAGGTGAAGTCACATGGGATCGGAGGTGAGCTGGCAAGATGGGTACAGAACTGGCTCAGTCATAGAAGACAGAGGGTAGCAGTGGAAGGGTGCTTTTCTGAATGGAGGGCTGTAACTGGTGGTGTTCTACAGGGACCTTTCATGTTTGTTGTATATATAAATGATTTGGAGGAAAATGTAACTGGTCTGATTAGTACGTTTGTGGATGACACAAAGGTCGGTGGAATTGCGGATAGCGATGAGGACCGTCAGAGGATACAGCAAGATTTAGATTGGTTGGAGACTTGGGCGGAGAGATGGCAGATGGGAGTTTAATCCGGACAAATGTGAGGTAATCCATTTTGGAAGATCTATTACAGGTGGGAAATATACAGTAAATGTCAGAACCCTTAAGAGTATTGACAGGCAGAGAGATCTGGCTGTACAGGTCCACAGGTCACTAAAACTGGCAATGCAGGTGAAGAAGGTAGTCAAGAAGGCATACGGCATGCTTGCCTTTATTGGCCGGGGCATTGAGTATACAAATGTACAGGTCATGCTGCAGCTGTATAGAACCATACTAGAATATAGTGTTCAATATTGGTCGTCACATTGCCAGAAGGATGTGGAGGCTTTGGAGAGGGTGCAGAAGAGGTTTACCAGGATGTTGCCTGGTATGGAGGGCATTATGAGGAGAGGTTCGATAAACTTGGATTGTTCTCACTGGAATGATGGAGGTTGAGGGCAACCTGGTAGAAGTCTACAAATTATGAGCGGTGTGGACAGAGTGGATAGTCAGAAGCTTTTTCCCAGGATGGAAGAGTCAATTTCTTGGAGACGTAAGTTTAAGATGTGAGGGGCAAAGTTTAGAGGAACTGTGCAAGGGAAGTTTTTTACACCGAGGGTAGTGGGTGCCTGGAACTCACTGCCGGAGGAGGTGGTGGTGGAAACAGGTACAATAGTAACGTTTAAGGGTTGTCTTGACAAATACAATAGGATGGGAATGGAGAGATATGGATCCCGGAAGTGTAGAAGGTTTTAGGTTAGGCGGGCAGCATGGTCGGCGCAGGTTTGCCTTGGAGGGCCGAAAGGTCTTTTTTATGTGCTGTAACTTTGTTTGTTCTTTGTGATGAGAAGGAACTGCTTCTCGCAGAGGGTGGTGAATTTGTGGAGCTCACTGCCGCATAATGCGGTGGAGTTTGAGTCATTAAATGGTTTGAAGAAGGCGATAGACATATTTCTGATTTTAACAAACAGGTTTTAATTTAATCTTTATTGTCACAAGTAGGCTTATATTAACACTGTAATAGGACATAGAACATAGAGTTACCGGAATAGCACGTCTTTCGGGACTTGCAGGAGGAAACTGGAGCACCTGGAGGAAACCGACTTTGACACAGGGAGAATGTGCAGAGTCTGCACAGTGACCCAAGCCAGGGCTCGAACCTAGAAAACAACAGTGCTAACCACTGTGCGACAGTGGCACCCAGTTTAAAGGGACATAGGGAACAGGTGGGGAGGTGGAAGAGAACATCCATGATCTGATTGAACGGCGGAGCAGGCTCGAGGGGTTGAATTGCCTTCTGCTCCTAATTCCTATGTTACAGAACCATAAATAATATATGTAATCTGCACAATATAAAAACACCAGACATATCTCTGTCTGATATTAATTTACTGTCCCATTAATGGCAGCCATCTCCTGGGGAAACCAGCCCTTTAATTGTGAACATTGGGAAAGAGACCATCCTTTTAGCCAGACAAATAAATGTGTCAAGCTGAGGGAGCAAAGGATGTCAATTTCTTTAAGAGAGAGAGAGAGCTGGGCCAAGCTTTGCAGAGTCTGCACCCTCCCTGGGTTTACTTCCTTTCCCTTCAGTTGCTGCAAGTGACCAATTGAAGGTGAGAATGAGAAAAGAAATGGAATGGGGGAGAAAAGAAAGTGTTTTACTCACAGATGTTGGAGAAAGGAGGAGGTTTCAGTCTGTGTGACGCTCAATCAATCTTCATTCACCCAAAGCCCGAGCTCTGATTGGCTGAAGGACATGAGTCCTTCCGGTCCCAACTCTTCCCATTGGTCAACACCTCAGCCGGAAGGTCAGAGGGCGGGCTCTCAGCCGCACATGCGCAGTCCCGGGGAAGGGGGAGGTCACAGAGAGGCTTCTCGCTCTGGCCGGAGCCGTCATTTCTAATTCTGACCTTCAATTGGTTTCCCCCAACATGGCTGACATTTAAGGGGACAGTAATTCAATATTGGAGAGACATGTCTTGTGTTGTTATATGGTACATATTAGATTATATATATTATATTATGCCAAATATATTCAATAATGTGGCACAGTGGGTTAGCCCTGCAGCCTCACGGCGCCGAGGTCCCAGGTTCGATCCCGACTCTGGGTCACTGTCTGTGTGGAGTTTGCACATTCTCCCCGTGTTTGCGTGGGTTTCGCCCCCACAACCCAAAGATGTGCAGGGTAGGTGGATTGGCCACGATAAATTGCACCTTAATTGGAAAAAATGAATTGGGTACACTAAATTTATTTTTAAAAAGCCATGAAATGGAGATGCTGGCGTCGGACTGGGGTGAGCACAGTAAGACGTCTTACATCACCAGGTTAAAGTCCAACAGGTTTGTTTCAAACACTAGCTTTCGGGTGATGAAGGGGCTATGCTTCCGAAGACTAGTGATTCTAAACAAACCTGTTGGACTTTAACCTGGTGTTGTAAGTATTTTCCAGACAGACTGATAAGTGTCTAGATGTTGAATAGATCAAGGGATGTGGGGGATAGTGGGGGGAAATGTGCTGAGGTAGATCAGCCAATTATCTCATTGAATGCTTGAGCTGGCTCGATGGCCCCAGGACAGGAAGCAGTGAGCTTGGATCTGTCAATCTACCTGAATCAGCACCTTCAGGAGAATTAGGAGGGTGAATATTAGATACAGCAAAGTGAGAATGGAGAGAGAGTGTGAGATGGAGATTTACAGCTTTTGGGGAACGAGAGAGGAAAGAATTTTCTATAAAAACTAGAAATGTCTGCTTTGAATTTTCATCCTGTACTGACAGTGATGTGTTTTCCAAATTATTTTATAGGATATTAGAAGAGGAGGAATTACAGACAGAAATATCAAACGTCACGTCAAGATCTGACAGAGACACTCAGTTCACCACGACCTGAAAATCATCGGCCTTTGAATCTAGAAGGAGAAATGTTTGTCTGTTCAGGCGCCTTCAAAAGATTTTAACCATCAGTGTGACTAGAAAAGCACCGAGACACACACACCCGAGTGAGAGTGTTCCAGAGCACTGACTGTGGAAAGAGCTTTAAACAATTACACAGCCTGAAAAAACATCACACCATTCACAGCGGGGAGAGACTGTACACCTGTTCTGTGTGTAGACGAGGCTTCAACTGATTGTCCAACCTGGAGAGATACAAGGAGACGAAACACATGGAGAAGCCGTGGAAATGTGTGGACTGTGGGAAGGGATACACTGCCCCATCTTTGCTGGAAGCTCATCGACGCATTCACACTGGGGAGAGGCCATTCACCTGTGGGCAATGTCGGAAGGCATTCATTCAATTATCCAGCCTGCAGAGACACCAGCGCATTCACACTGGGGAGAAGCCATTCACTTGCACTCAGTGTGGGAAGGGATTCAGTGATTCATCCAGGCTGCAGAGCCATCAACGAGTTCACACAGGGGAGAGGCCGTTTATCTGCTCACAATGTCGGAAGGGATTCACTCAGTTATCCCACCTGCAGAGACATCAGCAAGTTCACACTGGGGGGAAGCTGTTCACTTGCTCTCAGTGTGAGAAGGGATTCACTCAGTTATCCAGTATGCAGAGACACCAGCGACTTCATACTGAGGAGAGGCCGTTCACCTGCTCTTATTGTGGGAAGGGATTCACTCGAATATCCCACCTACAGATACACGAGCGAGATCACACTGGGGAGAGGCCATTCACCTGCTCTCAGTGTGGGAAGGGATTCACTCGATTAAACAACCTGCAGATCCACCAGCGAGACCACACTGGGGAAAGGCCGTTCACCTGCGATCAGTGTGGGAAGGCATTCCCTCGGCTATCCCACTTGCAGAGACACCAGCGAATTCACACTGGGGAGAGGCCGTTCACCTGCCCTCAGTGTGGGAAGGGATTCAGTGATTCAGCTAACCTAAAGTCACACCAGCGAGTTCACACAGGGGAGAAGCCTTTCAACTGCTCTCAGTGTGCAAAAAGATTCACTCAGTCATCCTCCCTGAAGAAACATCAGCGAGGTCACACTGGGGAGAGGTCATCTACCTGCTCTGAGTAGGGCATCTAGCTCTGCGTCTAGTGGGCTGACGCTCTTTGAGCCTTGTTGTGAATACCTGGTTTCAAATTTCACAAGGATCGCAGAGCGAAAGAAAGGATGTTGGGAAGTCAGTAGGTACTTAGTTCCCATTTCTGTTTGGAACTCTGCACAGCATGCCACATTGCCATGATGGTGGCCTTTAGTGGTTACACGGTTCTTCTGTTTTATTTATCTGGGTGTTTCTCACAGAAGAAAACTGTTGAGGTACGAGGGGCAAGTTGTCTGGTAGATTGGGGAAATAACAACAAAAGGTACGATGATAGGAAGGCAATCTGTAGCTAGTACATCCTTCCTCAGATAAGGAGACCAAAACTGCACACAATATTCCAGGTGTGGCCACACCAAGGCCCTGTATAATTGCAGCAAGACATCCCTGCTCCTCTCGCAATGAAAGCCAGCATACTATTTGCCTTCTTTACCGCCTGCTGCACCTGCGTGCTTACCTTCAGTGACTGGTGTACGAGGACACCCAAGTCTCATTGCACATTCCCCTTTCCTAAATTATGGCCATTCAGATAATAGTCTGCCGCCTTGTTTTTGCTACCAAAGTGGATAATCTTAAATTGATCCAAACTGTACAGCATCTGACGTTCATTTGCCCACTCATTCCACTTGTCCAAATCACACTGAAGGATCTCTGCATCCTCCTCACAGCAAAACCCTTTAGGAAGTCCAGTGGTCGTGAGAGGTGCTACCGAAATGTAATTATGCTACAATTGTCTGCAAACTAGGATATATTATACTCGGTGACCTCACAAAATCATTGATAAAGATTGAATCTTAATTTTTTTTGTACTAACCATGCCTTTGACACCATTTTGAATACTCTGTGAAACTCCAGACACACTATATCCACAATTAATTGTTGGACGGAACTGTAGCACAGTGGTTAGCACTGTTGCTTCATAGCGCCAGGGACCCGACTTCGATTCCTGGCTTGAGTCACTGTCTGTGTGGAGTCTGCACGTTCTCCCCGTGTCTGAATGGGTTTCCTCCGGCTGCTCCAGTTTCCTGCTGTTAGGTCATTTGGACATTCTGAATTCTCCCTCTGTGACCCGAACAGGCGCCGGAATGTGGCGACGAGGGGATTCTCACAGTAACTTCATTGCAGTGTTAATGTCAGCCTACTTGTGACAATAGTAAAGATTACTGTCAAAACACAGTGACGTGTTATTTGGAATGCACTGCCTGCAAACGATGCTGCAAACTGACTGGATTATACCTTCCAAAAGGGAATTTGATGTATTCTTGGAAAGAAAACAAAATAGTCAGAGGATGGGTTAAATGGGGAGTTGTACAAAGAGCTGGTATGGGGAAAAATGGGCCAATTAGACTCCTGTGTTGTGGGAGCCTTGTTTCCATGGAAAGCGAGTGGTAATGACCTGGAACCTGCTTCCTGCAAGGTCTGCTGAAGGAGAGATGATGGAAAGATTTCAAAGGAAATTGGATGAGTACTGGAGGGAAATAATCCTCCAGGGATTTGGGTATAGAATGGGGCAATGGGACTGACTAAGCTTGCTCTGCAGAGAGTAGGCATGGACTCAATGGGCTGAATGGTTGCATTCCCCACCCTCCAGATGCTGTGATCTCAGGTGAGAGGTTTCAGCTGCTCCAGTCTCTCCAACTCACTCAAGCTGTTGTCTGTCTTTTTGAACTAGTGTATCTTATATTACCAAATGTATTAATTAAAGATTACTGCACTAATTAGCTACAAGTTAGTAACCGGTGATTGAAGAAGTAATGAGCCTGAATTGAGTTACAATTAATGAATCAGTAGTTATTGTAACATTCTGAGTTTTATTTGGAGTAAAAATGTAAACACTTAATTGCTGTGTATGTAAAGAATGTGCAATGAAGATAAATGTACTGTCAAGGGAGATCTTCAAGCCTCAACATTTGAAACTGTATAAATAAGGGATTGTATAGAATCAGATATCAGAATCAATTCATAATTGCAGGCAATTATGAAACAGTTCTATTGTATTCCTGTCTGAGATAATGAGAGAAGGTGGTGTCAGTAATTGGGATCCAATTAAATTAATCCAGTGACCAAATTGACCAGTTGTCATGTTACAACAGGCCCAACTCTGACGGGAAGTAATGGTCACTTTGGGGATAAAAGTAGAGGTTCTGAAGGTCTTCCTTGCTGGCCAAGTACTGAAGATTCCCGAGGCCGAGTTCCAAGGAAATTACTGTCAAAGAAGGAGCCAGACTCCCGAGGCTGAATTCCACAAGAATTACTGTCAAAGAAGGAGCCAGAGAGGGTTACGCTGCTACAGACTGATCACCCACATGAAGTTGGAAAAGTCAATGTCTTTAAAGTTGTTCTGTAAACATTTTTCATTTAATAAACTTATTTTAAAGTTTACTATGCAGAGAATTCTGCCTTTGTCTTAATTGGTTAAAGTCTTGTCTGAACCAAAGTGAATTTATTAAATGGTAAGATGCGTGTGGCTGAAATCAATTAAGTTCCAGATAACAAGATCAGGTATCACAAACCTTCAATTTAAAAACTTGCATTTCTATAGCGCCTTTCACAACCACAGGATGTCCCAAAGTGCTTTACAGCCAATGAAGTACTTTTGAAGTGTAGTCGTTGTTGTAATGTAGGAAATGCAGCAGCCAATTTACACACAGCAAAATCCCACACACAGCAATGGGATAATGAGCAGATGATCTGTTTTTAGTGATTTTTTGGGTATAAATTTAGAGTACCCAATCAATTTTTTCCAATTAAGGGGCAATTTAGAATAGGGGGAGACAGATGATAAGGTTTACTAACAACAATTTATTTGGACAGTTATTCTTGGAACTTGTGGGAACTTACATAATGAAATGAAATGAAAATCGCTTATTGTCATAAGTAGGCTTCAAATGAAGTTACTGTGAAAAGCCCCTAGTCGCCACATTCCGGCACCTGTTCGGGGAGGCTGGTACGGGAATTGAACCGTGCTGCTGGCCTGCCTTGGTCTGCTTTAAAAGCCAGCGCAGTACAATATGGTAGACTCGAAAAGGATAATTCCACAAAGATGTTTCTCTGGTTGGCAATCAGTAGCTAGTGGTGTCCCTCAGGGATCCGTGTTGGGCCCACAATTGTTCACAATTTACATAGATGATTTGGAGTTGGGAACCAAGGGCAATGTGTCCAAGTTTGCAGATGACACGAAGATGAGTGGTAAAGCGAAAAGTGCAGAGGATACTGGAAGTCTGCAGAGGGATTTGGATAGGTTAAGTGAATGGGCTAGGGTCTGGCAGATGGAATACAATGTTGACAAATGTGAGGTTATCCATTTTGGTAGGAATAACAGCAAACGGGATTATTATTTAAACGATAAAATATTAAATCATGCCGCTGTGCAGAGAGACCTGGGTGCGATAGTGCATGAGTCACAGAAAGTTGGTTTACAGGTGCAACAAGTGATTAAGAAGGCAAATGGAATTTTGTCCTTCATTGCTAGAGGGATGGAGTTTAAGACTAGGGAGGTTTTGTTGCAATTGTATAAGGTGTTAGTGAGGCCACACCTGGAGTATTGTGTTCAGTTTTGGTCTCCTTACTTGAGAAAGGACGTACTGGCACTGGAGGGTGTGCAGAGGAGATTCACTCGGTTAATCCCAGATCTGAAGGGGTTGGATTATGAGGAGAGGTTGAGTAGACTGGGACTGTACTTGTTGGAATTTAGAAGGATGAGGGGGGATCTTATAAAAACATTTAAAATTATGAAGGGAATAGATAGGATAGATGCGGGCAGGTTGTTTCCACTGGCGGGTGAAAGCAGAACTAGGGGACATAGCCTCAAAATAAGGGGAAGTAGATTTAGGACTGAGTTTAGGAGGAACTTCTTCACCCAAAGGGTTGTGAATCTATGTAATTCCTTGCCCAGTGAAGCAGTTGAGGCTCCTTCATTAAATGTTTTTAAGGTAAAGATAGATTTTTGAAGAATAAAGGGATTAAGGGTTATGGTGTTCGGGTCGGAAAGTGGAGCTGAGTCCACAAAAGATCACCCATGATCTCATTGAATGGCGGAGCAGGCTCGAGGGGCCAGATGGCCTACTCCTGCTCCTAGTTCTTATGTCAAACATTAATTTGCTGATGTGGCAGCATGGCATGGTGGTACAGTGGTTAGCATTGCTGCCTCGTGGTGCGGAGGACCCAGGTTCAATCCCGGTCCCAGACCACTGTTCATGTGGAGTTTGCACATTCTCCCCATATCTGCGTGGGTCTCAACACCCCACCCACCCCCAACCCAAAGATGTGTCTGGTAGGTGAATTGACCACGCTAAATTGCCCCTTAAGTGGGAAAGAAAAGAATTGGGTACTCTTAAAAAATGTAAACGATGTCTTTGCCTACGTGATCAGTATTGTATAAATATCCTTGATTTTCCCTCGGGCAGAGTCAGCTCCAGAGTACCTTCTCCGAGGTTGTTCTCTCCCAACACGTTGGTCAATAAAAGATCGTTCTGTGCCGGTGTCTCCTCCGATTATTTAGTGCAAAAGTAAAC
Organism: Scyliorhinus canicula; assembly: GCF_902713615.1. NCBI lineage: Eukaryota > Metazoa > Chordata > Chondrichthyes > Carcharhiniformes > Scyliorhinidae > Scyliorhinus > Scyliorhinus canicula. Next base: position 126,403,272 of record NC_052162.1, on the reverse strand, counting down.
AATTGGGCTGTGAGCAGGGTACTCGTACCGGGCAAGTTATGAATAGTTAACGTTAAAAATGTAACAAATGAATTTACTGTTCTGTTTTGAGATGCTAAGAAAAGGTTATTGTCATGTTTAGGTCCAAAAAAAATGTTTAAAATTAGGTTGGATAGGAAACTAAACTGGGGCTGTTTAGCTCACTGGGCTAAATCACTGGCTTTGAAAGCAGACCAAGGCGGGCCAGCAGCACAGTTCGATTCCCGTAACAGCCTCCCCGAACAGGCGCCGGAATGTGGCGACTAGGGACTTTTCACAGTAACTTCTTTTGAAGCCTACTCGTGACAATAAGCGATTTTCATTTCATTTCATTTCACTCTGATTTCAAAATAACCTCAAACTGCGGCAGTCTTCCAGAGATGTGTTTGAAAGTAAGCAATGTATGTTTAGGCCAGTCTGTTCCAAAACAAAGGTAGGATGACTTTGGCAGCAATCCAATTTCAACTCCCCAGTACATTTGGGTTATTAAAATGTTGAGAGTCCTAAAAATGTTGAGTCAGTTCTTACGTTTGTCACATTCCCCCAGATAAAGAACAAGCATTTTTGCGGGCGATAATTTATTTGGTTGAGAATGGACCTGAGATTTTGAAACAACAAAGAGGAGGTAAACACTCAACTAACCCGGTGGTAATAGCCATGCTAATAAAGTTTGCCTTAAGAGGGTCTACGCTAGGGGTCTCTCGGAGGTGGCAGCCGTTCGTCGACTTTTTCGGGGAAAATTAAAATGTCAGCAGCAGCAGCAGCAATCCGTGGGGGGGGGGGGGGGGGGGGGTGGGGGGGTGCTTCATTGGGATGGTGTGGGAAGACTGGGTCGCGTGGGGTAATGTCTATTTAATTGTTATTGTATATTCTCTTTTTGCACTATGTTAATGTTCACTCTAGTTTGTTTTGTTATTATGGTTACTACTGTTTTATTGTGAAAAATTATGCAAAACCGCAATGAAAATACTTAAAAAAATAACATTTGGAGGCAGCTCCGTCAACATTTCAATTTGAAGGCTGCCTCCAGGCTAACTCCCACCTGTGTGAATGCACGGTAGCATTGTGGATAGCAGTTACTTCACAGCTCCAGGGTCCCAGGTTCGATTCCGGCTTGGGTCACTGTCTGTGCGGAGTTTGCACATCCTCCCCGTGTGTGCGTGTGTTTCCTCCAGGTGCTCCGGTTTCCTCCCACAGCCCAAAGATGTACAGGTTAGGTGGATTGGCCATGCTGAATTGCCCTTAGTGTCCAAAATTGCCCTTAGTGTTGGGTGGGGTTACTGGGTTATGGGGATAGGGTGAAGGTGTGGACCTTGGGTGGGGTGCTCTTTCCAAGAGCCGGTGCAGACTCGATGGGCCGATTGGCCTCCTTACGCTGTAAATTCTATGTCTATTCGAGCCTGCTCGGTTGGATGTGAGGTTTAGGGAGTGGAAGGAGAAGGGGTTGGAGAAGGTGGGATATTTATTTCCAGAGGAGGGTTTGCGAGCTTGGAGGAGCGAAGGAGAAATTGGGCTCACGGACATTAATGGGTTCGGGTTCACGGGTGGGTCAAAAAGTACTTTCCTGCAGAGCACCAGTTGGTGACAGGGGCAGACACTCTGGTCTTTGCCTCTTATTTGGTAAGGAGTCGGATCCTCTTAGGCGGCAAGTTGACTAAACTGCCAAGCACCTCGGCGTGGCTGCGTGACCTGTTGGATTTTTTGCAACTCCAGAAGGTTAAGTTCACCGTGAGAGGGTCGGTGGGTGAGTTTTACGATAGTTGGTGACGTTTATAACGTACTTTAAAGAGTTGGTCGCTGTTGGGGGGAGTGGGGGAAGTTTAGTTAATATTGTTGGGGGGAAAGGCAGTGGTTAGAACTGCTGCCTCACGGCGCTGAGGTCCCAGGTTCGAATCCCAGCTCTGGGTCACTGTTGTGGAGTTTTCACATTCTCCCCGTGTCTGCAGGGTCTCACCCCCACAACCCAAAAAGATGTGCAAGCTGGATGGCTTGGCCACGCTAAATTGCCCCTTAATTGGAAAAAAAATAACTGGGTACTCTAAATTTTAAAAATATATATATTGTTAGGGGGGCTATTGCTGTTTTTATATGTTGTTTCGGTTTGTGTCAACTTTGTGTAAAAATTGTTAAAATTTCAATCAAAATATTTTCTGATAAATAAAGACTATGTGATGCCTCTAAAATCAGCCATTGTCTGTAGCACCTCTGGATTGTGGCCACTTGAACAAGGGTGAGAAAAATCTGAGGTAAATTATCGAGGGAGTAGTCCCATTGTGGGTACAAACGAACATCTTATTTAACCCATCACGAAATGCCAACTATAGGTTGACTGGATGCCAGCTCAGGGAATTAACACATGCATATAATATTAATGTTGAATGAATAATGAATAACAATATGTTCCAATATATGTATTTTTATTCAAAACTTTTGTTTATAATCAACATGACATCAACAACAAACCAGCCCAGAAAGCAGATGTTACACAGTACAATATTGTAAAGAAACACAACCAATCATATAAATCCCACCCAAAGGAAAACAAAAATAACCCTCTCCTGATGATGACTAACTCCTTAAAGTAGGAAATGAATGGCTGCCATCTCGGTTTGAATTGATCCACCGACCCCGAACGATGCACTTGATGTTTTCCAGAGAGACAAATTCCATGATGTCACCCACCAACGCTGGGCGGCGTAGGAGATCTCCATCCCAGCAAACTCACCTCTGGGCTATCAGTGAGGCAAAGGCTAGAACATCCACCTTCAGGTAGCACGGTGGCGCGGTGGGTTAGCCCTGCCGAGGTCCCAGGTTCGATCCCGGCTCTGGGTCACTGTCCGTGTGGAGTTTGCACATTCTCCCCGTGTTTGCGTGGGTTTCGCCCCCACAACCCAAAGATGGGCAGGCTAGGTGGATTGGCCACGCTAAATTGCTCCTTAATTGGGAAAAAAAAATTAATTGGGCACTCTAAATTTCTAAAAACAAAATAACATCCACCTTCACCCCGGTCTGCAGCCCCGGCGGGTCCGACACCCTGATAATGGCCACGGACAGACAAGGCTCCAGGTCGATGTTAAGAATTACTGACATGGTGCTAAAGAAGGAAACCTAAAAGCTTACCATCCTTGGACATGACCAGAAAATGTGTGAGTGGTGCTCGCGAAGGGCCCGCTAACCACACCCACATGTCCTCCACCCCCACGAAGAACCCACTCATCCTGGTCTGAGGGTTTTTTCTCTCTTTCTATATCATAAATAGTTTTATTCTCCTTTTTTGCATTTTCATCATGTTTTCAACAAATCATTAACAATAACAAAAACAATGGCAATCCCCTGGCCAACAATCCCTCATCACCACTCACCATTTTGAACACAAAACACCAATAAAAAAGAATCATCATTAACTTATACATTCCAAACCACCCTCCAACGTCCCCCAAATGTTCAATGTCATCCAATTTGTGAAAATGCATGATGAACAAGGCCCATGAGTTGTAGGACCCTTCCATCCTCCCACTCAACACAAGCTTTATTCCAAAAACAAGCTTTAGTCTAAGAACTTTGTTAACATTTGTATAAACACACACAGCAAGAATTTTTATCAACTATCAGCGGTCCTACGCAATTAATTAAGACACTTGTAAAAGGATCCTCAAATACTGGAACGGGTATGAAGGGTGGTGGTTTTATCACCGCTTGAGGTTTCACTATCACTTGACATGTGTGACATTATTGACAAAATGTAACTACATGTTTATGTAGTCCAGGCCAATAAAAATGTTTTTGTATTTTAGCTTGTTCGGTAATTTATTCTAAGAACTTGTTAACATTTGTCTAAACACAGCAATAATTTTTTATCAATTACAAACATAAAGACCCCACACAGCTACAGTAATCTATGTATAACGCTTAATAATCCCCCTTAACTGTTCCAATTCAATAACAAAATCCAAGTACAACCAGAAACCCCTTTTCAAAGGTGTGGCCCAGCACACGACCTTCTCACTGGTATAAAACTTATTATTGATACTCTACTCCCCCTTTCAAACAGCAGATTTGAATTCCTTCCATAAAGCAATTATCTCTTGTCAGTACCAAGTAGTCTGGAACAGGTTTTAAAATGAAAATAGAGAAGAACACTTCTTTCAACCTGTGCAGTTCAAACTAGTCCAGAACTCAAAGCAAAGGTAAAAACTCACAGAGCCACAGCCCAGCTCCACCCACACAATGACATCACTGACGCCATGTGATAAGACAAAACATTTCTTAAAGGGGCACTCCCATGACACCTCCCCCCCCCCCAAGAAAAATAAAAACCATCTACTTCAAAGATGGTTTCATTTTTCACTTGCCATTAATATCAATTGATAATAAACATACATTTTTAAACAAAAACAAAACAGGCAAACATTGATAATAGTTCATTTTAGTTCTTCTTTCACCATCAAACCTGTTTCTCTTCATTACATTTGTGGCAAAGCATCGGTTATCACATTTTCACGTTCTGCCACATGTATAATTTTTAAATGAAATGGCTGTAATAATAAGCTCCATCGAAACAGCCTGGTATTTTTATTCCTGAATCGCTCCATAAACGTCAATGGATTATGATCAGGATATATAATTGTTTGAGACGAATTGCTGGCAACATAAATGTTAAAATGTTGCAAAGCCAGCACCAAGCTCAAAGTCTCCTTTTCAATTGTTGAATACTTCCTCTGGTGATCATTCAATTTCTTGGAAAAATACCCAATATGCCGCTCTATTCCTTTGTCGTCTTCTTGCAAGACCACAGCACCTACGCCCACATCACTCGCATCAATAGCCACTTTGAATGGTTTTGTATAATATGGGGTTGCCAACACAGGAGCAGTGGATAACGCAGCCTTCAGGCTGTCAAGTGCTTGTTGACACTCCGCCGTCCACTCAAATTTGCTACGCTTCTTCAGCAAGTCCGTCAGTGGGGCAACCACGCTGCTAAAATTCGGCACAAATTTACAGTAAAAACCACTCATGCCAAGAAATCACATTATTTCCCTTTGAGTCAAGGGTATTGGAAACTCCCCAATAACTTTTGTTTTCACATCCCGTGGGACCATTTGTCCATGTCCAATTGTATGGTCTTTTCCAAACTGACTTTTGGCTAGGTTTACCACCAAACCCGCCTCCTGAAGCCGATCAAATAACTCCATCAGATGCTTCAAATGTTCTTTCCATGTCGGACTAAAACTCACCAGATCGTCAATGTATACCACACATTTGGGTAATCCTGAAATGACTTTGTTAATTAACTGTTGAAATGTGGCTGGGGAGTTTTTCATGCCAAATGGCATAACTTTGAATTGTATATACCATCTGGAGTCACAAAAGCTGAAATCTCCTTCGCCCTTTTGGATAAAGGTACCTGCCAGCAATCGTTAGGTAAATCCAGTTTGGAGATAAAAGCTGATTGTCCCACCTTCTCAATGCAGTCCTCCAAGCGTGGGATAGGATAAGAGTCCGTTCTTGTAACTGCATCAACCTTTCCATAGTCCACACAGAATCATTGGGTACCATCAGTTTTTGGTACCATCACTATGGGTGAGCTCCAGTGACTGCAAACCCACTTCAATTCTGCCATTTTTAAGCATACTTTCAATTTTGTTTTGAACCTGTGCCAATTTTAGAGGATTAAGTCTAGATGGGTGTTGTTTAATTGGAACAGCATTTCCCACATCTACATCATGTATAACCATTTTAGTACTTCCCAGCTTATTTCCCAAAACTTGCCCATGTGATATTAATAACTCTTTCAGGTCAGTCCGTTTTTCCTCTGGAAGGTAATTCAATGATTTATCCCAATTTTTAAGAACATCCTCGTTATCCAATTTAATTTGAGGAATGTCAAATTCAGAGTCATCTGGATTTGGTTCTGTACTTTGAGTTAGAATTACAAAAAAATCCTCCTTTTGCTCTCCTTCCTTTTCAAAATACATTTTAAGCATATTCACATTACACACTCGGTGAGTCTTCCTTCTATCTGGCTTTCTTAACAAATAATTCACTTCACTTAATTTTCTTTCAATGTGAGAAGGTCCACAAAACCTCGCATTTAAAGGTTTACCTACCACTGGTAACAATACTAAAACTTTATCTGCACTGCCAAAACTATGATCTTTTGCTGTCTTGTCAGTGACCTGTTTCATCACATGCTGTGCAAAATGTTGTCTAGCCAATTCACCGGCTCTATTTAACTGTTCCCTAAAATTTGACAAGTAATCCAATAATGTAATTCCAGGCTGCTCACTCACCAATTTCTCCGTCATCAATTTAAGTGCTCCACTTATCTCTTGACCAAAAATTAGTTCATTTGCCTCATTAGCTGCATCACTAATTGCAAAAAATACAAATGGAATTCCTTGATCCCAATCCCCTGGATAATCTTGACAATAAACCCTCAACATTGGGCTGGATTCTCCCCTACCCGGCGTGACGGGGGGTCCCGGCGTAGGGGAGTGGCGCCAACCACTCATGGGTCGGGCCTTCCCAAAGCTGGGGAATTCTCCCCACCTTTGGGGGCCAGCCCCGCGCCGGAGCGGTTGGCACCAGAAGACTGGTGCAAGAAATCGGCGCCCCCGGCAGCGGGGCTGGCCGAAAGGCTTTCGCCGGTCGGCGCATGCGCCGGCAGTGACGTCAGCGGCCAGCTGCCGCTGACCTCACCACCGGCGCATGTGCGATGTGGGTTTCTTTTCCGCTTCCACCATGGCGGCCGCGGAAGGAGAACGAGTGCACCCAGGGCACTGGCCCGGAGTCTGAGCGGGGGGCCCCGATCGCAGGCCAGGCCACCATGGGGGTTCGATCACCCCCCGCCCCCCCCCCCCCCCCCAGGACCCTGGGGCCCGCTCGCACCGCTGAGCCCGCCGTTACAGAGGTGGTTCAAACCTCGGCGGCGGGAGAGGCCTCCCAGCGGTGGGACTTCGGCCCATCTGGGCCGGAGAATCACCGCAGGGGCCTCTCCGATCGGAGTGGCGAGATTCCCGCCACCGCCACTTCCCGGGTGGCGGAGAATCTCTGCCACGGCGGGGGTGGGATTTTCGGCGGCCCCTGCTGGGGGTCAGAGAATTTTGCCCACGGTCTTTACTGTCTGATGCCACCTTTCTAACACTCCCTGCGATTCTGGATGGTACGCAGTTGATTTAAATTGTTTTATTCCTAAACTATCCATAACCTCCTTGAATAACCTTGAGGTAAAATTTGAGCCTTGATTCGATTGTATTTCTGTGGGTAGTCCAAATCTAGCAAAATATTTAAGTAACTCCTCCACAATCGTTTAAGCTGTAATATTGCGTAATGGAATGGTCTCTGGAAACCCAGTAGACACATCCATTATAGTCAAAAGATATTGATTCACACTTTTAGATTTTAGTAAGCGGTCCTACGCAATTAATTAAGAAAGGTTCCTCAAATGCTGGAATGAAAATGAAAAATTTAAAATGAAAATCGCTTATTGTCACGAGTAGACTTCAATGAAGTTACTGTGAAAAGCCCCTAGTCGCCACATTCCGGAGCCTGTTCGGGGAGGCTGTTACGGGAATCGAACCGTGCTGCTGGCCTGCTTGGTCTGCTTTCAAAGCCAGCGATTTAGCTCTGTGCTAAACAGCCCCTGGGTATTAAGGGTGCTGGTTTTATCACCGCTTGAGGTTTCGCTTCATCACCTGACATGTGTGACATGATTGACAAAATTTAACTGCATATTTATGTAGTCCAGGCCATTAAAAATGTTTTTGTATTTTAGCCTGCTCGGTGATTTATTCTAAGAATTTAGCTAACATTTGTCTAAACACAGCAAGAATTTTTTATCAATTACAAACATAAAGACCCCACACAGCTACAGTAATCTATGTATAACCCTTAATGAATCCCCCTTAACTGTTCCAATTCAATAACAAAATCCAAGGACACCCGGAAACCCCTTTTCAAAGGTGTGGCCCAGCACACAACCTTCTCACTGGTATCAGACTTGTTATTGATACTCTATTCCCCCTCTCAAACTGCAGATTTGAATTCCTTCCATAAAGCAATTATCTCTTTTAAGTACCAAGTAGTCTGGAACAGGTTCTAAAATGAAGGGAGAGAAACACTTCTTTCAACCTGTGCAGTTCAAACCAGTCCAGAACTCAAAGTGAAAGTAAAACTCAGAGCCACAGCCCAGCCCCACCCACACAATGACATCACTGAAGCCATGTGACAAGACAAAACATTTCTTAAAGGGACAGTCCCATGACACCTCCCCCCAAGAAAAATAATAAACCATCAACTTCAAAGATGGTTTCATTTTTCACCTTTTCACTTGCCCATTAATATCTTTTAAGTACCAAGGAGTCTGGAACAGGTTTTAAAATGAAGATAGAGGAAAACACTTCTTTCAACCTGTGCAGTTCAAACCAGTCCAGACTCAAAGCGAAACTAAAAACTCACAGAGCCACAGCCCAGCTCCACCCACACAATGACATCACTGAAGCCATTTCTAAAAGGGACACTTCCATGACAGATGTTAGCCTTTGTCGTAAGAGGATTTGTGTAGAGGAGTAGTGAAGACTTGCTTCAATACTATAGAGCCATGGTGAAACTTCAGCTGCAAAGCTGTGTGTAGTTTTACTCCACTTACCTTAGGAAAGGTATTGCCACAGAGAGAGGGCAACAAATTTACACCAGACTTGTTCCGAGTTTGGCAGGACTGTCCTATGAAGAGTGATTGGAGACTAGGCCTGTATTCTCTAGAGTTTTAAAGTTTCTCATAGAAACTTACAAAATCCATAAAGGAATAGACAGGGGAGGTGCAGATGAGATGTTTCCCCAGGTTGGAGAGTCTGGAACCAGGGGACACAATTTCAAAATAAGGGAGAAGCCACTTAGGACGGGTCTCGGAGGAGACATTTCTTTACTCAGTGGGTTGTGAATCTTTGGAATTCTCTACCCCAGAGGGCTGTGGGAGTTCAGTCATTGAGTGTGTTTGCAGAGACTGACAGATTTCTAAATCCCAATAACACAAAGGGATATGGGGATAGTGTGGGGGAAAAGGCAATGAAGTGGATGATCAGCCGTGATCGTATTGAATGGTGGAGCAGGCTCGACGGGCTGAATGGCCAACTCCTGCTCCTATATTTCAATGATACAAGGATAGGTAGGGAAGTAAATTGTGAAGAGGACATATGGAGGCTACTAAAGGATATAGATAGGTTAAGTGAATGGAGAGAATCACAAAAGGCGAGTATACAGGTACAGCAAGTAATTAGGAAAGCTAATAGAATGTTATTGTTTATTGTGGGGGAATTGAATACAAAAGTAGGGAGGTTATGCTTCAGTTATACAGGACATTGGTGAGATCACATCTGGAGCACTGTGTACAGTATTGCTCTCATTTAAGGAATGATGTCAATGTGTTGGAAGCAGTTCAGAGAAGGTTTACTGGACTCATAGGTGGAATTGGAGGCTGGTCTTATGAGGAATAATTGGACAGGCTGGGGTTGTGCATACATTCTCCCCAGTGTGAACTCGCTGGTGTGTCTGCAGGCTGGATAATTGACTGAATCCCTTCCCACACTGAGAGCAGGTGAAAGGCCTCTCCCCAGTGTGAACTCGCTGGTGTGTCTGCAGGTTTGATAACTGAGTGAATCCCTTCCCACACACAGAGCAGGTGAACGGCTTCTCCCCAGTGTGAACTCGCTGGTGTGTCTGTAGGTGGGATAACTGGGTGAATCCCTTCCCACACTGAGAGCAGCTGAATGGCCTCTCCCCAGTGTGAACTCGCTGGTGTGTCTGTAGGTGGGATAACTGGGTGAATCCCTTCCCACACTGAGAGCAGGTGAATGGCTTCTCCCCTGTGTGAACTCGCTCATGTGACTGCAGGCCAGATGGATCACTGAATCTCTTCCCACAATGAGAGCAGGCGAACGGCCTCTCTCCAGTGTGAAGACGCTGGTGTATCTGCAGGCTGGATAACTGAGTGAATCCCTTCTCACACTGAGAGCAAATGAACGGCCTCTCCCCAGTGTGAACTCGTTGATGTGTCTGCAGGCTGGATAATTGACTGAATCCCTTCCCACACTGAGAGCAGGTGAACGGCTTCTCCCCAGTGTGAACTCGCTGGTGTGTCTGTAGGTGGAATAACCGAGTGAATGCCTTATCACACGGCGAGCAGGTGAATGGCCTCTCCCCAGTGTGAACTCGCTGGTGTGTCTGTAGGTGGGACAACCGAGTGAATCCCTTCTCACACTGAGAGCAGGTGAACGGCCTCTCCCCTGTGTGACTGCGTCGATGAATCTCCAGCTGTGATGGCGCATTGAATGCCTTCCCACAGTCCCCACATATCCACGGCATGTTTTTGTGTCTCCTTGTATCTCTCAAAGTCAGAAAATCAGTTCAAGTCTCGCCCACACACAGAACACGTGTATGGTCTCTCCCCGCTGTGAATGGTGTGATGTCTTTTCAGGCTGTGTAACTGGTTAAAGCTCTTTCCAGTCAGTGCTCTGGAACACTCTCACTCGGGTGTGTGTGTCTCAGTGCTTTTCCAGTCACAATTATGTTTAAAATCTTTTGATGCTGACCGATTGGGCAAACATTTCTTCTTCCCCTACTCGATTCAAAAGCCGATGATATTCAGGTCCCAAGGAATCTGGTGACTATGTCAGATCGAGAGGTTACTTTTGAAATTTCTGCCTGTAATTCCTCCTCTTCTCATATCCTGTAAAAGGAGTTTACAAAAGACATCACAGTCAGTACAGGATAGAAATTCAGAACAGAAAATTCTAGTTTCGAGAGAACATTTCTTCCATTCTCATTTTCCAATACCTAGTCTCTAATACCTATTTCGCCATACCTAGTCTCCAGGGAGTGGACGCGGAGGGGTGGAGTCTCGGGGCAGTAAGTATAAAAATCTTTTCTCGGGGATTCGCGACCTCATTTCCAGGGAGTGGACTGAGAGGTCCGGATTTTCGGAGCAGAGTAAAAAACCTTTCGCTGGAGATTCGCGGCCTGCTTGCCAGGGAGCAGACTCGGAGGGGCTGAATATTAATACCTTACCACGGGGATCTGTGGGCCAGTCTCCAGGGAACGGACACAGAGGGGTGGATTATCGGAGCTGGGAGTATAAAAACCTTCCCTCGGGGATTTGCAGCCTCGTCTCCAAGGGAACTTGGAGGGGCGGAATATCAGAATTATGAGTATAAAAACCTTACCTCGGAGGCTTGCGGCCCAGTCTCCAGAGAACAGAAGCAGTGAGGCAGATAATCGGAGTTATGATTATAAAACCTTAACTCGAGGATTTGCGGCCTAGTCTCCAGGGAAAGGACTCAGAAAGGCAGGGTATTGAAGTGTTTTTCAAACATTTTTGCCCGGGGCCCATTTTTACCAACCGGTCATCCTTTTTGACTCACGTCAGCCGATCTTTACGACCCACATCGGCTGACCTTTGTGACCCTCGCTGGATGACCTTCGCGATCCACGCGGAGTAACGGAGCTGTGAGTACAAAAACCTTACCTCGGGGATTGGCAGCCTAGTCTCCAGGGAGTGGACTCGGAGGGGCGGAGTATTGGAGCTCTGGGTCTAAATACCTTACCTTGGGGATTTTACTGAAGCTATAAAAAAAAAGCACTCTGCCCCCAACCCCCACCCCGCACCGATCTACCTCAGCACTATTTTCCCACACTATCCCCCATATCCCTCGGTATCGTCAATATCTAGAAACCTATCAATCTCTGTTTTGAAAATACTTGATGACTGAGGTCCCACAGTCCTCTGGGTTTGAGAATTCCAAAGCTTCACCTCACCTCGAGTGAAAAAATCCCTCATCTCAGCCTTTTCTCCAATTTCCTGCCGATTCCCTACAACCCTCGACTCCCTGGTCAATGAGAAATTTGTCCAACTCAGCGGTGAATATATTCAGTGACCCTCAGACTCCACTGGTCCCTGTGGAAGAGAAATCCAGAGACTAACAACCCTGTGAGGGAAGAGATGACTGGAAATATATAACGTAGCTACAGCACAATATTACACAACTGGAAATAATAATAAATGTACTTTACTTCAGAACCATGAATAATATATCGAATCTGTACCATATAACAACACTGGACATTTCTCTGGCCTACATTAATTTACTGCCCGTTAAATGTCATCCATCTCCTGGGAAAACCAGGCCTTAAATTGTGAACATTGGGAAAGAGACCATCATTTTAGCCAGACAAATAAATGTGTCAAGCTGAGGAAACAAAGGGTGTCAATGTCTTTAAGAGAGAGAGAGGCCTGGGCCAAGCTTTCCCGAGTCTGCACCCTCCTTGGATTCACTTCCTTTCCCTTCAGTTGCTGCAAGTGACCAACTGAAGGTGAGAATGAGAAAAGAAATGGAAAGGGGGAGAAAAGAAAGTGTTTTACTCACAGATGTTGGAGACAGGAGGAGGTTTCAGTCTGGGTGAAGCTCAATCTTCAGTCACACAATGGCTGGAGGACAAGAGTCCTTCCGGTCCTCTCGGTTTCCCATTGGTCCATCCGCCGCAGACAGACAAAGAGGCTCATGCTCTGATTGGCTGGAGGCCCTCCGACTCTTCCCATTGGTCAATACCTCAGCCGGAAGGTCAGGGGGCGGGCTCTCAGCCGCACATGCGCAGCCCCGGGGAAGGGGGGGTCACTGAGCGGCTTCTCGCTCTGGCCGGAGCCGTCAGCTGGTTGCCTGGAAACCTTGTCTGGGAAAGGTTCTGTTGTCGGGTGTTTCTTCCTCAATCGACAGTAAATTAATATCAGAGAAATGTCCAGTGTTGTTATATGGTGCATATTAGATATATTATTGATGGTTCTGCAATAAAGTATAATTATTATTATTTCCAGTTGTGTAATATTGTGCTGCACCAATGTTATATATTTCCAGTCATCTCTTCCCTCACAGGGTTGTTAGTCTCTGGATTTCTCTTCCACAGGGACCAGTTGGGTCTGGGGGTCACTGAATATATTCACCGCTGAGTTGGACAGATTTCTGATTGACCAGGGAGTCGAGGGTGATGGGGAACCGGCAGGAAAATGGAGAGAAAGCTGAGATGAGGATGGATTTCCTCACTCGAGGATGTGGTGAAGCTTTGGAATTCTCCACCCCAGAGACCGCGGAGCCTCAGTCATCGAGTATTTTCAAAACCGACATTGATAGGTTCCTAGATGTTGAAGACATGGGGGGAATAGTGTGGGAAAACGGTGCTGAGGTCGATCGGCCAATGATCCCATTGAATTGTTGAGCAGATTCGATGGGTCGAACGGGAGACTGCAGCCGATTTGTTATGGTCCCTGTGTCCTGACAGGAAGGAGTCAGCAGAGATCCGTCAATCAGCCTGAATCAGCACCATCAGGAGAATTGGGAGGGTGAATATTAGATACAGCAGAGTGAGGATAGAGGGAGTGTTTGCAGGTTGGAGATTTACAGCTTACTGGGAATAAGAAGGGAAGAATTTTCCATAAAAATTAAAAATGTCTTTTGAATTTTCATCATGTACTAACAGTGATGTCTTTTACAAATTCTTTTACAGGATATTAGAAGAGGAGGAATTACAGACAGAAATCTCACACGTCACGTCTCGGTCTGACAGACTCAGAGTTTATCATGACCTGAATGCCATCAGCCTTTAAATCTAGAAGGAGAAATGTTTGTCTGTTCTGCCGGCTTCCAATGATTTTAACCATCAGTGTGACTGGAAAAGCACCGAGACACACACACACACCCGAGTGAGAGTGTTCCAGAGCACTGACTGCAGAAAGAGCTTTAATGAGTTACACAGCCTGAAAAAACATCAAATGCACAGCAGGGAGAGAGAGTAGATGCATTCCGTTTGATCAAGGCTCTAACTGAATATCCAACTGGAGAGATACAAGGAGACAAAAAACATGGAGAAACCTTGGAAATGTGTGGACTGTGGGAAGACATACAGAACCCCATCTAAGCTGGAGATTCATAGACGCAGTCACACTGGGGAGAGGCCGTTCACCTGCTCTCAGTGTGAGAAGGGATTCACTCAGTCTTCCAGCCTGCAGAGACACCAGCGAGTTCACACTGGGGAGAGGCCGTTCACCTGCTCTCAGTGTGAGATGGTATTCACCACTTTATCCATCCTGCAGAGCCATCAGCGCATTCACACTGGGGAGAGGCCATTCACCTGCTCTCAGTGTGGGAAGGGATTCACTTGGTTATCCCACCTCCAGAGTCACCAGCGAGTTCACACTGGGGAGAGGCCTTTCATCTGTTCTCAGTGTGGGATGGGATTCACTCAGTTGTCTAACCTGCAGAGACATCAGGAAGTTCACACTGGGGAGAGGCCGTTCACCTGCTCTCAGTGTGGGAAAGGATTTGCTCAGTTATCCACCCTGCAGTCACACCAACGAGTTCACACTGGGGAGAAGCCATTCACCTGCTCTCAATGTGGGAAGGGATTCACTGAGTTATCCAGTCTGAAGTCACACCGGCGCGTTCACACTGGGGAGAAGCCATTCACCTGCTCTCAATGTGGGAAAGAATTCAGATATTCATCCAGCCTGTGGAAACATCAGCGACTTCACAATAGGGAGAGGGCATTGTAGAAATAGGCCCAGGGTGGGGGTACCTGCAATATATATATGTATATTAAATGTCTAATATTCTGAATATGTATTATTTTCTACATACACATTCACAATATATAATCCTAAATCAAAATGTAATGTAGCAGCCATTGAGGCATCATGGGATAGCCAGCTGACTTGGCCACATTCCTTGTGAAGGGGTTCACACAGAGAGCTGAACTCCCCTTATCGGCAGCCCTCGAGCAGCTGCCTGTGAGGAATGCTGCCTGTAATACCAGCCCGTAATGAGGTTAAGATAAGAGAGTCTTAGTTTGGGAGATATCAAGACGACCCAAGGATAGTTAAGGGGCCTGTAAAACACCACGAGGGGGCCTCTGTCTGTTTATGACCACGCAACCCCATGCTGCCTACTAACCAATAATTGTTACAATTGAATTGTGTCCAGCCGAGCTGAGCTGTGTAACTGTTTGGATTGTGTAAATATTGATAACTTTCTTTGTGCATTCACAAAGAGCTGCATGGTGAGATCCGTGGCTGGCACCCTGCCGGTGTTAAATCAATAAACTGTTTGATGTTTGGGCAGACCCGAGTATTGAGTGATTCTTTTGGATTCGCGCTAACACCATTCATCTCTCAAATTTGATGACAACACAAAAATAGGTGGAAAATGCAAACTCCACACAGTCACCCGGGGACAGAATTGAACCCGGGTCCCTGGCATTGTGCTAGCCACTGTGCCGCCGACCGAAATTATTCAGAAAATGAAATGAAAAATGAAAATCGCTTATTGTCACGAGTAGGCTTCAATGAAGTTACTGTGACAAGCCCCTAGTCGCCACATTCTGGCGCCTGTCCGGGGAGGCTGGTACGGGAATCGAACCGTGCTGCTGGCCTGTTTGGTAAGCCAGTGATTTAGCCTAGTGAGCTAAACCAGCCCCTTGAGCTAAACCAGCCCCTTCCAGAAAAGCTGAAGGAGGACATTTATTTTATCCTGGATAGTAAATTGTGTCTTTTCTACCATTCCAGGTGGATGTAAAATAAACATTTGTCTCTGTTCCATTGAGTCTACAGCACAGGGCCAGGCCAGTTGGCTCAACTGGTCTCTGTCAGTATTTATGCTCCACATGAGCCACCACCCACCCCTCTTCATCTCCCCCCATCAGCATCTCCTTCTATTACTTTCTCCCTTGTCAAGATACAGGAGTAAAAGGAAGATTGAAGAATTGAGGAAAATCCAGATTAAAAAATAAAATTGGAATAAAATAAAATAAAGAATTGAAAAAAGGGAACCAATCAGAGTGTCTCCGTTTGAAGATGTTTTTGATATGCTAATTAGCTTAGCAGCAGGAAAATAAGTGTTTACTTAAGTGACTAAGGGGAAAACAATGGTGGATAGAAATAGGTGTTAGAGCTGTAGAAGAGGTGAATTCAAAGTGGAGAGATAAGCATATAGTTCACACTATATATTAAAAGCCTGTCCAAGGTGTTAGTGAGAAAGAATAACATCCAAGGCAAAAACAGTTTCTCCCCAGTAGGGTTAATGGGAGACAGGAGGAGAGAAGAGAGAGAGAGAAACTGCAAACAAACAGAACTCCAGTCAGAAAGCTGCTGGTTCTTAGATTCCTCAGAGAACAATTGTGCTCAATGGAAGAAAGACTCTCCCAATCCTGCAGATAACTCATGGGTGGTAACTTTCTGCTGGGTTTCGCTCATATTAGTTCGATAATATTTGGCTGTGGCTTGGGAAAGGGCTAATTGTCAGTGCCCAGCAGCACAGACAGCTGGGAACAGAGGATAACTTCATCAGATACTGTGTGTGTATGACCATAATTAATAATAATCATCTTTATTGTCACAAGCAGGCTTACATTAACACTGCAATGAAGTTACTGTGAAAAGCCTCTAGTTGCCACATTCCGGCGCCTACTCGGGTCACAGAGGGAGAATTCAGAATGTCCAATTCACCTAACAGCACGTCTTTTTGGAATTGTGGGAGGAAAAGTGTGAGGTTATGCACTTTGGAAGGAGGAATTTAGGCATAGACTATTTTCAAAATGGGGAAATGCTTAGGAAATCAGAAGCACAAAGGGACTTGGGAGTCCTTGTTCACTATTCTCTTAAGGTTAACGTGCAGGTTCAGTCGGCAGTTAGGAAGGCAAATGCAATGTTAGCATTCATGTCAAGAGGGCGAGAATACAATACAAGGGATGTACTTCTGAGGCTGAATAAGGCTCTGGTCAGTCCCCATTTGGAGTAATGTGAGCTGTTTTGGGCCCCGTATCTAAGGAAAGATGTGCTGGCCTTGGAAAGGGTCCAGAGGAGGTTCAAAAGAATGATCCCTGGAATAACAGCTTGTCGTATGAGGAACGGTTGAAAACTCTGGGTCTGTACTCGTTGGAGTTTAGAAAGATGCGGGGGTTTCTTATTAAAACTTACAGGATACCGAGGGGCCTGGATAGAGTGGATGTGGAGAGGATGTTTCCACTTGTCAGAAAAACTAGAACCAGAGGACACCATCTCAGATTAAAGGGACGATCCTTTAAAACAGAGATGAGGATGAATATATTCAGCCAGAGGGTGGTGAATCTGTGGAACTCTTTGCCGCAGAAGGTTGTGGAGGCCAAATCACTGAGTGTCTTTAAGACAGAGATAGATAGGTTCTTGATTAATAAGGGGATCGGGGTAATGGGGATAAGGCAGGAGAACGGAGATGAGAAAAATATCAGCCATGATTGAATGGCGGAGCAGACTCAATGGGTCGAGTGGCCTAATTCTGTTTCTATGTCTTATGGAAATCAGAGCACCTGGAGGAAACCCACGCAGACACAGGAAGAATGTGTAGGCTCCGCACAGGCAGTGACCCAAGCCGTGAATTGAACCTGGGACCCTGGTGCTGTGAAGCAACAGTGCTATCCACTGTGCTGCTGCATAGTTAGGTGCACTGTTGTGTATTGTGGTCTTTCTTAATAGAACAGCACAGAACAGGCCCTTCGGCCCTCGATGTTGTGCCGAGCCATGATCACCCTACTCAAACCCACGTATCCACCCTATACCCGTAACCCAACAACCCTCCCCATTAACCTTACTTTTTAGGACACTACGGGCAATTTAGCATGGCCAATCCACCTAACCCGCACATCTTTGGACTGTGGGAGGAAACCGGAGCACCCGGAGGAAACCCACGCACACACGGGGAGGACGTGCAGACTCCGCACAGACAGTGACCCAGCCGGGAATCGAACCTGGGACCCTGGAGCTGTGAAGCATTTATGCTAACCACCATGCTACCGTGTTGCCCGGAGTTAATCCAATCGTAGTTAATTCAATCTCGTTTATTTAATATCTAGTATAAGTGTTGGAGGGAGAACGAACTTACCGTTTATTTGTTAATGTTACTCAATAAAGTATTTGCTTTCTTGTGAGTTTCTTTTATGTTAACAAATATCTTTCATGAATTGATTTCAACAAGACTAGACTTACCCTCACTGGGTTGCATTGCTTTGCTCATTATATCAGTTTGGAAATATACATTACTAAAACCTGGTGCTCCAAGTTACCCTTCTGGGTTTTGGGAAACTCTCACATTTAACATCAGTGGAATTATTATTATTTTTGAAAATAAATTTAGAGTATCCAATTCTTTTTTTTTTCAATTAAGGGACAATTTAGCATGGCCGATCAACCTACCCTGTGTAGTGATCTGCATATCTGTATGTACATAAGGGGTTAATGTATAGACATAACAGCTAAGCAATCACAAGATTGCAGCACTAGAGATGGGTATAAAAAGACAGACTCAAGCCAAAATCCGCCTTTTCATGTGGATAAAGAACCAGAGGTAGCGAGAGATAGCTCAGAGTGTAGGTGTGGTTAATCGTAGTTAATTCAATCTCGTTTATTTAATATCTAGTATAAGTGTTGGAGGAAGAACGAACTTACCGTTTATTTGTTAATGTTACTCAATAAAGTATTTGCT
This sequence comes from Scyliorhinus canicula, assembly GCF_902713615.1. Lineage (NCBI taxonomy): Eukaryota > Metazoa > Chordata > Chondrichthyes > Carcharhiniformes > Scyliorhinidae > Scyliorhinus > Scyliorhinus canicula. The sequence continues at coordinate 126,384,703 of NC_052162.1, read as the reverse complement.
TTAATTGGAAGACTCCGAGTGTTAACATCGAATTAAAGATCATCCTGGCAAGAAGCAAATGAGTAACATAGATTACACAAAGTAATATAACATGGTACCAGGAAATTGATTTCAAGAAAGCTTACCAGATTGATTACATAAGAATTAGAAAGTAAAAAAAGAAAATCCATACCCACCATTTGACTTTGGAAGGCTTCACAGCATTCGGATCCCTCGAAGAACAATTGACTTGATGGACCACGATCAAGTTCCATATTAACTAAAAACTACTGGTAATCTTAACTCAAATTGGAAACTTTTCAAACAGCAATTCCAAATCTTTCTAGAAGCACTGGATTTAACCACCGATACTGAAGCTAGAAAATTAGTTCTGCTTTTATCCATGGCAGGACAGCAAGCTATAGAAATATACAACTCTTTCATTTAATCTGAAGGGGAGGACAAGAGCAAATTAGATGTAATAATTAACAAATTTGATGACCAATGCAAAACGGAGACAAATGAAATCTTTGAGAGATTCAAGTTGAACAAGCGTTTGCAAAAACATGGAGAATCATTCATCAGTTTGGTCACCGATTTAAAATTACTAGCGCAAACTTGGAACTATGCAGCTTTGCATGATTCGCTGATAAGAGATCAGATTGTGTATGGACTATGTGATGAGAGTCCAAGAGAATCATTATTAAGACAGCAAGATTTAACACTGAAAATCGCAATTGAAAAGTGTTTATCACACGAACAAAGTAAAAACCAATATATTGAATTTTATTACCTTGGATAGAGCCCAAAAGTCCACCACGAGGTTAAAGTGGTGTCGCAGGCGGCAGGGAAGCACATTTTAAAAGATAGCTCTCCTGCGCGCGCACACTCCAGGTTTGTATAATTATCAATATCGTCACAACTTGTACAGATATACACATCATTATTTATCTATCTGTTTTGTACAATTTTCTTTAAAACTGTGCCGAAAATATGTAAAAGAAAAAAGGGGGATGTAGTGATTTGCACATCTATGTACACAAGGGGTTAATGCACAGACGTAACAGCTAAGTAATCACTAGATGGCAGCACTAGAGATGGGTATAAAAAGACAGACCCAAGACAGGATCCACTTCTTCGTGTGGAAAGTGACCAGTGACCAGAGGGAGAGATAGCTCAGAGTGTAGGTGTGGTTAATCATGGTTAATTCTTATTCATTCTTGTTCATTTAATATCTAGTGTAAGTGTTGGAGCGAGAAGAAACTCACCGTTTATTTGTTAACGTTACTCAATAAAGTATTTGCTTTAATTGGAAGACTACAAGTGTTAATCAACATCGAATTAAAGATCATCCTGGCAAGAAGCAAATGAGTAACATATATTGCACCAAGTAATATAACGCCCTGCACATCGTTTTTGGTTGTGGGGGGTGGGACGCACACAGACGAGGAGAGAACAGACAAGACTAGGGGCAGCACGGTAGCATGGTGGTTAGCATAAATGCTTCACAGCTCCAGAGTTCCAGGTTCGATTCCCGGCTGGGTCACTGTCTGTGTGGAGTCTGCACGTCCTCCCCGTGTGTGCGTGGGTTTCCTCCGGGTGCTCCGGTTTCCTCCCACAGTCCAAAGATGTGCGGGTTAGGTGGATTGGCCATGATAAATTGCCCGTAGTGTAAGGTTAATGGGGGGATTGTTGGGTTACGGGTATATGTGGGTTTGAGTAGGGTGATCATTGCTCGGCACAACATCGAGGGCCGAAGGGCCTGTTCTGTGCTGTACTGTTCTATATGTGCACTTCAACCATTTAGGACAAAGGCAGAATTCTCTGGATAGTAAATTTAAAAATAAGTTTATTAAATGAAAAAGGTTTACTGAACAACTTTAAGACATTGACTATTTACAACTTCATGTGGGTGATCAGTCTGTAGAAGCGTAACCCTCTCTGGCTCCTTCTTTGACAGTAATTTTTGTGGAATTCAGCCTCAGGAGTTTGGCTCCTTCTTTGAAAGTAATTTCCTTGGAACTCGGCCTTGAGAATCTTCAGTACTTGGCCAACAAGGAAGACCTTCAGAACCTCTACTTTTATCCCCAAAGTGACCATTACCTCACGTCAGAGTTGGGCCTGTTGTAACATGACCATTGGTCAATTTGGCACTAGATTAATTTAATTGGATCCCCAAATTACTGACACCATTTATCTCATATCTTAGACAGGAGTATAATAGAACTGTTTCATACTGTCCCTTTATCTGATTCTGTACAATCCCTTATTCATACAGTTTCAAATTTTGAGGCTAATCAGAGTTTGAAGGTCTCTCTTGCCAGTACATTTATCCTCATTGCACATTCTTTACACACACAGCAATTAAGCTTTTATATTTTTACAGCAAGTAAAACTCAGTCTTTTACTATAACCACTGGTCCATTAACTGTGACTCAATTAAGGATCACTGGTTGCTCAATCATCTGTTTTATCATAGAATTTACAGTGGAGAAGGAGGCCATTCGGCCCATCGAGTTTGCACCGGCTCTTGGAAAGAGCACCTTACCCAAGGTCAACACCTCCACCCTATCCCCATAACCCAGTAACCCCACCCAACACTAAGGGCAATTTTGGACACTATGGGCAATTTATCATGGCCAATTCACCTACCCTGCACATCTTTGGACTGTAGGAGGAAACCGGAGCACCCGGAGGAAACCCACGCACACACGGGGAGGACGTGCAGACTCCGCACAGACAGTGACCCAAGCCGGAATCGAACCTGGGACCCTGGAGCTGTGAAGCACTTGTGCTATCCACAATGCTACCGTGCTGCCCTTGTTACTGACTAGGTAGCTAATTAATACATTTTTTACAAAAACGTTTTCTAATTAAGGGGAAATTTAGCTTGGCCAATCCACTTACCCTGCACATCTTTGGGTTTTGATGGTGAGATCCACCACCAGATCGCAGGCATGGAGAGAATGTGCAGACTCCACACAGACAGTGACCCAAGGCTGGGATATCACCCAGGTCCTTGGCGCCATGATGCAGCAATGTGCCACCATGCCGCTCAGTAGCTAATTAATAAAGGAATCTCAATTAGTACATTGTTACGGATACCTGTTCAACCCTCAACAATGGCCAGGTGGCCAGATCAGATTTTTAATTTTAATGCGGTGCAGAAAGATCGATTTGTTCTGGAAATTGGGCTTGGTTATTTTATAAACAAACTTTATTCCAACAATATTCAAACTTTTACTTTAGCTGACACTAACAGATTACATACAGTTTCTTAACCTTAACAAACAAGTTCTGATTAAACCACATTTTACATGAAACATAATAATAATATTTATTGTCACAAGTAGGCTTACATTAACACTGCAATTAAGTTATTGGGAAAAGCCCCTAGTCATTTCGACGCCTGTTCGGAAACAGAGGGAGAATTCAGAATGTCCAAATTACCTAACAGCACATCTTTCGGGACATACAGCTCTCATTCCACTTACAGGGGAAGGCAAAGATAATACTTATATTTACAAAGAAATTCTCTCATGTAAGTCAAGTTCCTTTAGAATGCTTTTCAAATATATGGAACTGGAGCAAATTCCTTCATGACCTCTCTGGGTGATTTCCATAGCCGTCTGCTGTAACTGTTCAAAACGGCATTTAGACCACAAGACATAGGAGCAGAATTAGGTCACTCGGCCCATCGAGTCTGCTCCGCCATTTAACCATGGCTGATATTTTTCTCATCCCCATTCTCCTGCTTTCTCCCCATAACTCCAGATCCCCTTATTAATCAAGAACCTATCTATCTCTGTCTTAAAGACACTCAGTGATTTGGCCTCCACATCCTTCTGCGGCAAAGGGTTCCACAGATTTACCACCCTCTGGCTGAAATAATTCTTCCTCATCTGCTTTAAATGATTGTCCCTTTAGTCTGAGATTGTGTCCTCTGGTTCTAGTTTTTCCTACAAGTGGAAACATCCACTCCACGTCCACTCTATCCAGGCCTCGCAATATCCTGTAAGTTTCAATAATATCCCCCTCATACTTCTGAATTCCAATCAATACAGACCCAGAGACCTCAACCATGCCTCATATGACAAGCTGTTCATTCCAGGGATCATACTCGTGAACCTCCTCTGGATCCTTTCGAAGGCCAGCACATCCTTCCTTAGATATGGGACCCAAAACCACTCACATTACCCCAAATGGGGTCTGACCAGAACCTTATACAACCTCAGAAGTACATCCCTGCTCTTGTATTCTAGCCCTCTTTACATGAATGCTAACATAACATTTGCCTTCCTAACTGTCGACTGAACCTGGACATTAACCTTAAGAGAATCTTGAACTAGGACTCCCAAGTCCCTTTGTGCTTCTGATTTCCTAAGCCTTTTCCCATTTAGAAAATAGTCCATGCCTCCATTCTTTCTACTAAGGTGCATAACTTCACACTTTTCCACATTATATTCCATTTTCCATATTTTTCCCTCTCCCAGTAGATCCAAGACTTTCTGCAGCTCCCTTGCTTCCTCAATAATGGTCCTTCTGTATATCTTTGTATCATCTACAAACTTAGTAACAGTTCCCTTAGTTTCTCCTTCCAGATCGTTAATGTAGATTGTGAAAAGTTGTGATCCCAAAACCAACCCGAGACACACCACTAGTCAGCGGCTGCCATCCTGAAAAATACCCCTTTATCCCTACTCTCTGCCTTCTGCCAGTCAGCCAATCCTCTCTATCCATGCCAGGATCTTACCAGGAAGACAGAGTACTGGGCTAATGGTAAGATTCTTGGTAGTGTGGACGAGCAGAGAGATCTCGGTGTCCATGTCCATAGATCCCTGAAAGTTGCCACCCAGTTGAGAGGGTTGTTAAGAAGGCGTAAGGTATGTTAGCTTTTATTGGTAGAGGAATTGAGTTTCGGAGCCATGAGGTCATGTTGCAGTTGTACAAAACTCTGGTGCGGCCGCATTTGGGGTATTGCGTGCAGTTCTGGTCGCCACATTATAGGGAGGATGTGGAAGCATTGGAAAGGGTACAGAGGAGATTTACAAGGATGTTGCCTGGTATGGAGGGAAGATCATATGAGGAAAGGCTGAAGATTTGAGGCTGTTTTCGTTAGAGAGAAGAAGGTTAAGGGGTGACTTAATTGAGGCATACAAGATATGATCAGAGGATTAGATAGGGTGGACAGTGAGAGCCTTTTTCCTCGGATGGTGATGTCCAGTACGAGGGGACATAGCTAAATTGAGGGGAGATAGATATAGGACAGATGTCAGAGGTGGATTCTTTACTCAGTGAGTAGTAAGTGCGTGGAATGCCCTGTCTGCAACAGTAGTAGACTCGCCAACACTAAACACATTCAAATGGTCATTGGATAAACATATGGATGATAAGGGAATAGTGTAGAGGGACTTTAGAGGGGTTTCATAGGACGGCGCAACATCGAGGGCCGAAGGGCCTGTACTGCGCTGTAATGTTCTATGTTCTATGTAACACCACGGGCTCATAACTTATTTAACAGTCTCTATACACCTTGTCAAAGGTCTTCTGGAAATCTAAATAGATCACATCCACTGTTTCTCCTTTGTCTAATTTCCTTGTTACCTCCTCAAAGAACTCCAACAATTTGTCAGACATGACCTCCCCTTGACAAAGCCGTGCTGACTCAGTCCTATTTTGCCATGCACTACCAAGTACTCCACAATTTCATTTTTAATAACAGACTCTAAAATCTTAACAATGATCGAAGTCAGGCTAACCGGCCAATAATTTCCCATCTTCTCCCTCCGTCCCTTTTTAAACAGAGGTGTTACATTAGCCATTTTCCAGTCCTCTGGGACCCTCCCTGCCTCCAATTTATTCCAGCTGCATGATCACCGCCAATGCCTCCACAATCTCCTCAACTATCTATTTTAGAACCCTGGGGTGTAGTCCATTCGCTCCAGGTGATTTATCCACCTTCAGACTTTTCAGTTTTGCCAGAACTTTCTCCTTAGTATTGGCCACTACACTCACCTCTGCCGCCTGATTCTCCTGAAGTTCTGAAATGATTAATGTTCCACTGAAGTGATCTCTTCCGTGTAGCCATCACTGGTGCCTCCTGCTGATTTGATTTGATTTATTATTGTCACATAAGAACATAAGAACATAAGAACTAGGAGCAGGAGTCGGCCATCTGGCAACTCGAGCCTGCTCCACCATTCAATGAGATCATGGCTGATCTTTTGTGGACTCAGCTCCACTTTCCGGCCTGAACACCAGGGGCGGAATTCTCCACTCCCGGGAAAAATCAGGAGGGCCGTCGTGAAGTCGGCCGAGTGTCACGATGGCCTCGGAGGCCGCTCCTCGCCCCCTATTCTCCCCTCCCGGCGGGGCTAGGAGCGGCGCTCCGTAACTCTCGGCCGCGGGGGCATCGGGCCAAGAATGACGCGGCCAGCGCGCCTAATGATGTCAGCCGCGCATGTGCAGGTTGGCCGGCTCCAACCCGCGTATGCGGGGCTGACGTCATGACGCTGACGGCCGTCTTTCCCCATAGCCGCCCTGCAAGACGTGGCGGCTTGATCTTGCGGGGCGGTGGAGGGGAAATAGTGCATCCGTTTTGGACGCCGGCCCGATGATCGGTGGGCACCGATCGCTGGCCTGTCCCCTCCTGAGCACAGTCGTGGTGCTCTTGCCCCAAACGGCCCCCTAGAAGCCCCAAACGGGCATCTGCCGCCCATTTCACGATGGCAGCGACCAGGTATGTTTGCCGCCGTCGTGAAACGGTCGTGAACGGCCGGCCGCTCGGCCCATCGGGGTCGGACGGCAAGCGGCGATTCTTCTGAGCCGGGGAGGGGGGGGGGGGGGGGGGGAGAATCACGGGGGGGCGCCGGGGGGGCGTGAAAAATGTCAGGGGGCCCTCCTGCGATTCTCCCACGCCACATGGGGAGCGGAAAATTCCGCCCCATAACCCTTAATCCCTTTATTCTTCAAAAAACGATCTACCTTTATCTTAAAAACATTTAATGAAGGAGCCTCAACTGCTTCACTGGGCAAGGAATTCCATAGATTCACAACCCTTTGGGTGAAGAAGTTCCTCCTAAACTCAGTCCTAAATCTACTTCCCCTTATTTTGAGGCTATGCCCCCTAGTTCTGCTGTCACCCGCCAGTGGAAACAACCTGCCCGCATCTATCCTATCTATTCCCTTCATAATTTTATATGTTTCTATAAGATTCCCCCTCATCCTTCTAAATTCCAACGAGTACAGTCCCAGTCTACTCAACCTCTCCTCGTAATCCAACCCCTTCAGCTCTGGGATTAACCTAGTGAATCTCCTCTGCACACCCTCCAGTGCCAGTACGTCCTTTCTCAAGTAAGGAGACCAAAACTGAACACAATACTCCAGGTGTGGCCGCACTAACACCTTATACAATTGCAACATAACCTCCCCAGTCTTAAACTCCATCCCTCTAGCAACGAAGGACAAAATTCCATTTGCCTTCTTAATCACCTGTTACACCTGTAAACTAACTTTCTGTGACTCATGCACCAGCACACCCATGTCTGTCTGCACAGCGGCATGCTTTAATATTTTATCACTTAAATAATAATCCCGTTTGTATTAGTATACAGTAAAAAGTATTTTCTTGCATGCTAGACAATGCATACTGTACATAGGAGAGGAAGGAGAGACTGCAAAATATAATGTTACAGCTACAGGTGTAGAGAAAAGATCAACTTAATATGAGGTAGGTCCATTCAAAAGTCTGATGGCAGTAAGGAAGAAGCTGTTTTTGAGTCGGTTGGTACGTGACATCAAACTTTGGTATATTTTTCCTGACGGAAGGTGGAAGAGAGTATGTCCGGGGTGCGTGGGGTCCTTAATTATGCTGGCTGCCTTCCCGAGAGAAAGGAATTGTAGACAGAATCAATGGATGGGAAGCTGGTTTGTGTGATGGATTGGGCGACATTCACAACCTTTTGTAATTTCCTGCGGTCTTGGGCAGAGCAGGCTCCATCCCAAGCTGTGATACAACCAGAAAGAATGCTTTCTATGGTGCATCTGTAAAAGTTGGTGAGAATCGTAGCTGACATGCTAAATTTCCTTAGTCTTCTGAGAAAGTAGAGTCGGTGGTGGGCTCTCTTAACTATAGTGTCGGGACGGGGGGGACCAGGACAGGTTGTTGGTGATCTGCAAACCTAAAAACCTTTAGCTCTCGACCCTTTCTACTTCGTTCCCAGTGATGTAGACAGGGGCATGTTCTCATCTATGATTCCTGAAGTCGATGACAATCTCCTTCGTTTTGTTGACATTGAGGGAGATTATTTTATTTTTATAAATAAATTTTAGAGTACCCAATTACTTTATTTATTTATTTCATTTTTCCCAATTAAGGGGCAATTTAGCATGGCCTATCCACCTAACCTGCTCATCTTTGTGTTGTGGGGGTGAAACCCACGCAGACACGGGGAGAATGTGCAAACTCCACACGGACAGTAACCCAAGGCCGGGATTCGAACCCGGGTCCTCAGCGCCGCAGTCCCAGTGTTAACCACTGTGCCACATGCCACCCCTTGAGGGAGAGATTATTGTCGTCGCACCGATTCACCAGATTCTCTATCTCATTCCTGTACTCCGTCTCGTCATTGTTTGAAATCCGACCCAGCAAATTTGAAAATCGAGTTGGAGGGGAATTTGGCCACACAGTCATAAGTGTATAAGGGGTATAGTAGGGGCTGAGGACACAGTCTTGTGGGGCACCGGTGTTGAGGATGATCGTGGAGGAGGTGTTGTTGCCTATCCTTACTGATTGTGGTCTGTGGGTTAGAAAGTTCAGGATCCAGTCACAGAGGGAGGAGCCGAGGCCAAGGCCATGGAGTTTGGAGATGCGTTTCATAGGAATAATAGTGTTGAAGGTGAGCTGTAGTCAATAAACAGAAGTCTGACACAGATGTCCTTGTTATCTAGATGTTCCAGTGTTGAGTGTAGGGCCAGGGAGATGGCGTCTGCTGCGGACCTGTTGCAGCGGTGGGAATCTGGGAGGCTGGAATTGATTCGGGCCATGGCTAACCCGAATTGGGAAGAAGTCCCCAACAGCCGCGCACGGCTTTCAAGATTTGGTTTGCATTTGAGGGGGCGGGATGGCGCGAGGCTGGGCTGTATGCTGGTCACCGCGCGTCCGTAAGGGGTGGGGTCTGGGACTGATGGACGACCATGTGGGCGCATGATGCTAACAGTGGTGGCCCCAGCTTGGAGCTCCGCTCTGGTGCTTGTCCTCTGCGCGCTGCTCGGCTTGTCCCCCGCCACCGATCAGCAGTATGTGACCTGCGGCTCTGTGGTCAAGCTGTTCAACGGCCGACACAATGTCTGATTGCACTCCCACAATGTGAAGTCCTGATCGGGCAGTGGTCAGCAGTCTGTGACTGGGGTGGATGCAGTTACTGGAGAGTGGGAGCGAATCCAGGCCAGGTTTGTTGGGAAGGAATACCAATCAAACCAGGTCAGTCAGTACGGCTGACACATGTCAACACTGGAAGAAACTTACACAGTCATCACTTTGTGTCGCTGCTCTCTGGAAACCAGGAAGTAAGCACTTTTGGTGAGAATGGAGAAGGAGGTGACTTGGACATCAGAATGGTGCAATGCGGTGGAACCAGAAAGAAATATTTGACATTGTATGTGTTTAACAAGTCACTTCATCTCATCTAAGGTCATAGTTTGTAAAGGAAAAACAAGAATGTACTTTTTTTCTGTACTTCATAGATCATAGAATTTACAGTGCAGAAGGAGGCCATTTGGCCCATCGAGTCTGCACCAGCCCATGGAAAGATCACCCTATCTAGGCCCACATCTCCACCCTATCCCCGTTACCCAGTAACCTATCTAACCTTTTTAAACACTAAGGGCAATTTAGCATGGCCAAATCTACCTAACCTGCACATCTTTGGACTGTGGGAGGAAACCGGAGCACCCGGAGGACACCCACGCAGACACGGGGAGAACGTGCAGACTCCGCACAGACAGTGACCCAAGCCGGGAATCAAACCTGGGACCCTGGAGTTGTGAAGCAACAGTGCTAACCACTGTGCTACCGTGCCGCCCATTTGTTTAAATTTCTAAAGAAATGGGAATATATTTAAAACAAAGTTTGTGTGCAAATGCACATGTTCAACTGAATTTGTTTTTAAGTTTCAGTCGTTAAAAAGTTATGAGCTTGGAAACATCAGGTATTGGAAATAAAGTTTCAAATAAAAGTAGAAGGCCGCTACGACCGGTCTTTAATTATGAACGATGGAGTACTTCCGTCAGAGGCAGTGACAGAGAGAAGGTCACGCTCCCAGCATGTACACTGACACCCCGTGCCATTTACATCGTTGCTATGGGTGCAAAATCATGGCGGAGAGATTCCTCCATTTTGAAGCTGCCAGCAAGCAAGCAACAGGACAGGGTGAAGAACTGGTTACTTAGTAACGGGGCCGAGAAGGCCAGAGACGCGAACAGGTCCGGATCTCACAATTGAATCTGCTGGAGAGAGCTGCTTAGGAGAGGCCACAGTGGGACAAGGCAGTGCTGGTGTGAGCTGTAAGCAGAGCTCCAGGGCCTCTGGTGAACAAACAATTAGAAACTGAAAATGGCAGTTCAAGGTACTGCACAGGGCTCATATGTCCGGGACGAGGATGAGCAGGTTTTTTGGGGGTGAGGACAGGTGCATTAGGTGTTCGGGGAGTCCAGCGAACCATGCCCATATGTTCTGGGCATTCCCGGCGCTGGAGGAGTTCTGGAAGGGGGTGGCGAGGACGGTGTCGAGGGTGGTGGGATCCAGGGTCAAGCCAGGATGGGGACTCGTGATATTTGGGGTTGGGGTGGAGCCGGGAGTGCAGGAGGCGAAAGAGGCCGGTGTGCTGGCCTTTGCGTCCCTTGTAGCCCGGCGGAGGATCTTGCTACAGTGGAAGGATGCGAGGCCCCCAAGCGTGGAGACCTGGATCAATGACATGGCGGGATTTATTAAGCTGGAGAAGGTCAAATTCGCCGAGGGGGTCGGTACAAGGGTTCTTTAGGCGGTGGCAGCCTTTCCTCGACTTTCTGGCTCAATGATAGGGAACTAGGTCAGCAGCAGCGGCAACCCGGGGGGGGGGGGGGGGGGAGGAGGGGGGAATGGAGGGGGGGGGGGGGGGGGGAGGGGGGGGGGATGGAGGGGGGGGGGGGCATTGTTTATGTTAATTTAATTTATTTTGTTGTTTATTGGGTTGGGGGGCGGGGTGGGGTGGTTCGTTATATGCATTGTTACGGGTCCGGGGGGGGTGTTTATTATTGTTATTATTATTGTTCTGTTGTTATACATTTTTCAAAAATTTCAATATAAATTATTTTTTTTTAAACTGAGAATGGGAACAAAGCAACATAGAAAGATGATTTCTTGAGGTATGGCTTTAATTGTGCCAACGCAAATCAGGATGCAAAGCCCATGTGTGTTATATGCAGGGAAGTACTGGCAAATAAAACTTTAAAACAATCAAATCTTCAAAGGCATGGCAAGTTTGAGGACAAACCTCTTGATTTTTTTCAAAGGATGCAGCGAGAACATAAATAGTCGGCTGACGTCCTTTGCAGAAATGTAACATTGAATGACAAAGCAAGTGAGATAGTGATGACCAAAAGGTAAACAATAAAGGTGCGTCGTGAAGGTTGGCTGGCTTGGGTCATGCACGTTGACCAGCATGGGTCCCGAAGGTCCGCCAGTTGGTAAAAGTGGGCCCCGGGACAAAAAGTTTGAAAACACTGTTGTCAGCCACCAACACTGTGACGACTTCACATGTCCAGCTTTATTACAATGAAAACAATTGCATTTTCTTGTCTCTCTGTCACTACCATTGGTTTCCTATTTATTCCCTCTCAGGCACACTCTCCTTAACATCAAAGAACAAAGAACATTCCAGCACAAGAACGGGCCCTTCGACCCACCAAGCCTGCACCGATCCAGATTCCTTATTTACACCTACTACTTATTGCCCAAACGATCCGTATCCCTCCAATCCCCACCCGTTCATGTGTCGATCAAGGTACCTCTTAAATGTTGCTATCTGCCTGCCTCCACCACCTCCACAGTCAACGCATTCCAGGCACCTATCACCCTTTCGCCGCACATCTCCCCTCAACTTTCCCCCTCTCACCTTGAACCTGTGTCCCCTTGTAATTGAGTCTTCCGCCCAGGGAAAAAGCTGCTGACTATTCACCCTGCCTATACCTCTCGTAATTTTGTAGACCTTAAACTGGTCTCCCCTCAGCCTCTTATCTTTCGAACAAAAGAAATCTGCGTTTATTCAACCTCTCCTCATAGCTAATACCCTCCAGGCCAGGCAACATCCTGGTAAACCTTCTTTGTACTCTCTCCAAAGCCTCCATGTCCTTCTGGTAGTGTGCCGAGCAGAACTGCACGCAATATTCCAAATGTGGCCTTTTACAGCTGGAACATGACCTGCCAACTCTTGCACTTAATTCCCTGGCCGATGAAGGCAAGCATGTCGCATGCCTTACATAGAACATAGAACAGTACAGCACAGAACAGGCCCTTCGGCCCTCAATGTTGTGCCGAGCCATGATCACCCTACTCAAACCCACGTATCCACCCTATACCCGTAACCCAACAACCCCCCCCCCCCCCCCAACCTTACTTTTATTAGGACACTACGGGCAATTTAGCATGGCCAATCCACCTAACCCGCACATCTTTGGACTGTGGGAGGAAACCGGAGCACCCGGAGGAAACCCACGCACACAGGGGGAGGACGTGCAGACTCCACACAGACAGTGACCCAGCCGGGAATCGAACCTGGGACCCTGGAGCTGTGAAGCATTTATGCTAACCACCATGCTACCCTGCTGCCCCTTCTTGACCATCTTATCCATCTGCATTGCCATTTTCATGGGACTATGAACCTGAATGCCCAGATCCCTCTGCATGTCAATGCTCCTCAGAGTTTACCATTTACTGTATAATTCACACCTGAATTTTACCTTCCAAAATGCATCATCTCACATTTGCCCGGATTGAACTCCATCTGCCATTTCTCTGCCCAACTCTCCAATCTATCTATATTCAGCTGTATTCTCTGACAGTCCCCTTCACTATCTGCAACTCCAGCTATCTTAGTGTCATCCGCAAACTTGCTGTCAGATCATCTACATTTTCCTCCAGATCTCATATATATTACAAACAACAGTGGTCCCAGCACTGATCTCTCTGGAACACCACTAGTTACAGATGTCCACTCTGAAAAACTATCTTCCACTGCTACTCTCTGTCTCCTGTTGCCAAGGGAGTTCTTTATCCATCTAGCTAGCACGCCCCGAATCCCATGCAACTTTACTTTTTGTACAGTCTGCCAAGAGGGACCTTGTCAAATGCCTCATTACAGTTCACAAATAGACAACATCCACAGCCTTTCCCTCACCCCTCATCAATTAATTTTGTCACCTCCTCAAAAAACTTCAGTTGGTCAGACATGACCTTCCCCACACAAAACCATGTTGCTTATCATTAATAAGTCCCTTCGCTTCCAAATGTGAATAAATCCTGCCTCTCAGTATCTTCTCCAACAACTTCCCCACCACTGAAGTCAGGCTTCAGTGGAAGGATACGGCACAAGGACATGCGGATGTTTTGGCAAAGGTTGGTATCATGGTCGGTACAGGCTTGGAGGGCCGAAGGGCCTGTTCCTGTGCTGTATTGTTCTTTGTACCACAGAATTCGGCAAAAGCTGGAGAATGTGGAGCGGGAGCGGCTGTTTTATTAGATTAGAACAGTACAGCACAGAACAGGCCCTTCGGCCCTCGATGTTGTGCCGAGCAATGATCACCCTACTCAAGCCAATGTATCCACCCTATACCAGTAACCCATCAACAACCCCCCTTAGGATTTTCCTTGACCCTACTTTCATGGCCCCTTTTAGCTCTCCTAACTCCCTGTTTGAGTTTGTTTCCGACTTTCCCTTTATTCTTCAAAAGCTTCATCCGGTTTTAGTTACCTAGACCTTATGGTCTTCTTCTTTTTGACGAGTCTCACAGTTTCCCTGTCATCCATGCTTCCCCAATCCTGCTATTTCTGTCCCTCATTTTCACAGGGTCATGCCTGGCCTGCACTCTAATCAACTGGTCTTTAAATGACTCCCACATATCAAATGTGGATTTACCCTCAAACGGCCGCTCCCAGGGGCAGCACGGTGGCGCAGTGGTTAGCACTGCAGCCTCACGGCGCCGAGGTCCCAGGTTCGATCCCGGCTCTGGGTCACTATCCATGCGGAGTTTGCACACACTCCCTGTGTTTGCGTGGGTTTCGCCCCCACAACCCAAAAGATGTGCAGCATATGTGGATTGGCTATGCTAAATTGCCCCTTCATTGGAAAAATGAAATGGGGACTCTAAATTTATAAAACAAAACAGCCGCTCCCAATCCACATTCTCCAGCTCTTGCCGAATTCTGTAGTACAAAGCTGGTTTAGCTCACTCGGCTAAATCGCTGGCTTTTAAAGCAGACCAAGCAGGCCAGCAGCACGGTTCGATTCCCGTACCAGCCTCCCCGGACAGGCGCCGGAATGTGGCGACTAGGGGCTTTTCACAGTAACTTCATTGAAGCCTACTCGTGACAATAAGCGATTTTCAATTTCAATTTCAATTTCAATACATCACAGGAAAAGGCCCTTCGGCCCTCCAAGCCTGTACCGGTCATGATACCAACCGTTCCCAAAACCCTCAGCACTTCCTTGTGCTGTATCCCTCTATACCCATCCTATCCATGTATTTGTCAAGGTGCGTTTTGAATGCCGTTAATGTTTCTGCTTCCACAACCTCCCCTGGCAGCGCGTTCCAGGCACTCACCACCCTCTGTGTAAAAAACCTGCTTTGCACATCTCTAAACTTTGCCCCACGGACCTTAAACCTATGCCCCCTGGTAACTGACCCCTCCACCCTGGGAAAGAGTGCCTGCCCATCCACTCTATCCATGTCCCTCATAATCTAGTATACCTCTATCAGGTCAACTCTCAACCTCTGTCTTTCTAATGAAAACAGTCCGAGTCTATTCAGCCTCTGCACATAGCTAACACCCTCCAGACCAGGCAACATCCAGGTCAACCTCCTCTGCACCCTCCCCAAAGCCACCACATCCTTTTGGTAGTGTGGCGACCAGAATTGTGCGCAATATTAGTTGGCTTTCCCCCAATTTAGCACCCTCATTCGAGGATCACTCGTGTTCTTACCCACGAGTATTCAAAAACTTATGTAATTAGGGCAGCACAAGTGGATAGCCCTGTGGCTTCACAGCACCAGGGTCCCAGGTTCGATTCCCCGCTGAGTCACTGTCTGTGCGGAGTCTGCACGTTCTCCCCGTGTGTGCGTGGGTTTCCTCCGGGTGCTCCGGTTTCCTCCCACAGTCCAAAGACGTGCAGGTTAGGTGGATTGGCCATGATAAATTGCCCTTAGTGACCAAAAAACATTAGGAGGGGTTATTGGGTTACGGGGATAGGGTGGAAGTGAGGGCTTAAGTGGGTCGGTGCAGACTCGATGGGCTCCTTCTGCACCGTATGTTCTAGTCTAGTATGATCACTATTCCCAAAATGTTCCCTTCCTGAAACTTTTATCACCTGGCCGGGCTCATTCCCCAATACTAGATCCAGTTGGGTCCCCTGCCTGGTTGGACTATCAACATACTGTTTCAAAGAACCTTCCTGGACAGACCTTTCAAATTGCTCTGCATCCAAACCCCAAGCACTAAGGGAGTCCAAGTCAATATGGGGGAAATAAAAATCACCCACAACAACTCTGCTATTTTCACAACTTTCCAGAATCTGACTACATATCTGTCCCTCTGTATCCCGCTGGTTGTTGGGAGGCCGATAGTACAACCCCAACATTGTGATTGCCCCCTTCCTATTGGAAGCTATTGGGCTATACCCACAATGCCTCACTGCAGAATCCTTCCAAGATGTCCTCCTTCATCACAACTGTGATATGTTCCCTGGCCAGTAATGAAACTCTCCCACCCCTTCTGTCTCGTCAAAAAAAAAGAGAATATTCCAGAACGTTAAGCTGCCAATCCTGTCCTTCATAATAGTAACAATATCATAATTCCCCACATTAATCCAGGTTCTAAGTTCATCCATCTTACCTGTTACACTTACTGTGTTGAAGCAAACTCCAGACCTCCCTCTGCCTGCTCTCCCTCTTTGCTAGATTTGTCTTAGCCTCAAGCTCTTCCCAGTCTCTATACTTGCTGACCTGCTGCTCCGGTTCTCACCCCCCTGCCATATTAAACCCTTCCGAACCACATTAGTGGCACGGTAGCACGGTGGTTAGCACTGTTGCTTCATAGCTCCACGGTCCCAGGTTCGATTCCCGGCTGGGTCACTGTCCGGGCGGAGTCTGCACGTTCTCCCCGTGTGTGCGTGGGTTTCCTCCGGGTGCTCCGGTTTCCTCCCACAGTCCAAAGGTGTGCAGGTTAGGTGGATTGGTCACGCTCAATTGCCCTGCAATGTCCAAATGTTAGGTGGGGTTGCTGGGTTATGAGGATAGGGTGGAGGCGTGAGTTTAGGTAGGGTGCTCTTTCAGGGGCCGGTGTAGATTCGATGGGCCAAATGGCCTCCTTCTGCATTGTAAATTCTATGATGATCTATGAACAAACCTTCCGGCCATATTGGTGCCCCTCCAGTTTAGGTGTGGCCAGTCCTTCTCGTACAGGTCCCACCTTCCCTGGAAGACATTTCAATAATCCACATATCTGAAGCCCATCCCCTGGCACCAGTTCTTTAGCCACGTGTTCAACTGTAGTATCTCTCTGTTCCTAGCCTCACTAGCACATGGATGTGGAGTAATCCTGAAATTACTACCCTACAGGTCCTGCTTTTTAGCTTACTACCTAACTCCCTGTAATGACTTTGTAGGACCTTGCTGCTCTTCCTGCCTATGTCGTTTGGGCCAATGTGCACAATGTCACCTGTCTGTTTGCCCTCCTGTTTCAGGATGCCTGCACCCACTCAGATACATCCATGATGCTTAACATTGGTTTCTTCGCCGCATCATAATGCCCAGATACCTCCTCTGACAGTGAGACAAACACATCGCTAGCTCTACCTACCAACTTTATTTGAACCAACACCACCCACGTAGTCTTTGGCCAATTCAGTTGTTTAGCTACTTTCTCAAAGGATATAAAATATGCTTCAACATCATCCTCATCGAATCTTGGATATATTTAAACATGTCCCACCAAAACCTTTGACTGGGGGGGGGGGGGGGGTTTCTTCCTCAACTCCTGCCTTTGTCTCCAACATTTTTCGTCATTGCTCTCCTTCCAGTGCCAGTTTCTGCAGTTCACATTCTCTCTCCCCTCCCTGCGCTTCTGCCACAGTCAATCTCTCTCTCTCTTCCTTTGCTAATCTTTCCCTTTCCATTTCAATCTTATTCCTTTCCATTTCCCTTTGAAAAACTCTCTCTTTTTCTTTGGCTTCATTTGCCATCTCCATTTCTCTCAGTTTTTACAGCATTTCCAATTCTTTAATTTTTAATTGGATTTGAGCTAATTCTAATGGGTTAGACTGTGATACAGTAAGTTGAAATATTGAAGCATGGTTTGTATTATCTCTGCCTTCTTTGGCCCTTTTGGCAGGGTTAACTACAGTTCCTCTGCCAAACTCAAAACCTTTGCTTTTGGCTTCCCTTTTAAATCTTCCCGAGTGATTTCCTCCACCCCCAGGAGACCTTTTAGCAACTGGAAGGACCAACTCCAGTCACTCCCTATTCAATATTTCAAACCGGGAAAGGAGGCAATCGATCCACACCCACCCACGGTCTTTAATTTCGATAACCCCAAGCCAAGCAAGGAATTATATTAAGAACATCCCAGCCACGAGCCCCAATTTGTTATGGACGCCTGGTCAGTTCTCGCCAGTGGATAAGATACTGCACCAGGACCATAGCTTTTAAAAGTTTTAAGACAGAGCGGAAAGATCGATTCATTCCAGGAGTGATAATAAAATAAATAGGGCTTCGTTATTTTATAAACAAACCTTATTAAAACAAAAGAAAAGAGAATTATATTTAAACTTCAACCCTCACACTAAAAGATTACATGTACTTACTTAACCTTAACGGACTAGTTCCCATTAAACATCACTTTACATGAACATGCAGCTCTCATTCCACTTGCACAAACAGGCAAAGGCAATACTTGCACTTAACAAAACAATTTTTCTCCTGTTGTGGACATTCTTCATAACCCTTTGCCAAAGCCTGGCTTGGTGGCAACTTTCATAACAATAATAATAACAATCTTTATTAGTGTCACAGGTAGGCTTACATCCACACTGCAATGAAGTTACTGTGAAAAAACATCTCTCTGTCTATTTCACAAACCTCTGCCTGCACCTGTTCAAAACACTAATCCTTCTCTCTCTCTCTAACTCCACCCAACCCCTCAAACACAGGTTTTCTGGTGTTTCCACACTTGAACTTATCACTGTTATTTTGGCTGATTTGATGGCCCACTCCCATTTATACAAAAGAACAGAGTTATGCTATTGATATGCAACTAAGCTCCCTTTGATGAACAAAGAGGCCATCAGACTCTGTAATGAGCTAATTGCTGGTCAGACTGGAATGTCCCAAAGAACAATGGATCTGGGGCATCCCACTAACGATTTTAAGTCTGACTGCAACAATGTAGCTTGGCCAGGTGTGGGTCCATCCCTCTGACTCTGTGCAGGCAGGTTTTTCCCCCTCAGTCTGTTCCACCCCTAAATTGCCTGCTACATTGGGGTCTCATTTCTGAACCTAATTTCCTAATATCCACCTTGCGTGACAGATGAGAAAGTTGGTTTCTCTATCTGGCTTTTCCGATCAGAGTTCAGTTGAGAGCTGCTCGCTGCTCTGTGACCTGACTCCAACTGCCTTCAACTGCTGCTAGTTTTCAGCTACAAACTAAAGAACAAAAGAAAGCTGTTTGCTACCTTACGGGGCCTCTCTGGTTGCTATGCAACTATCTTTTCTTCATGTGGAGCTCTCTAAAAACAATAGTGTCTCAGCTGGGATTGAAGCTAACCCCACATACGTATAGCCTTTAAATTCTAACTGCAGCTGCCTTCCAGGCATAGAAACATTAAATTCAACCTACCTGAAACTATGCCTTGTTACTAATGTTCACCCGTGCAAATATAAATTCCTCAAAAGGACCTATTGTTTCCTAACACTCCCAGGCTCAAAGAGCATCAGCCCACTGGAAGCAAAGCTGTGAGACCGGCCAGTCCAGCAGAAAGAAACCCTCCAACTCTCCCACTTCATCAAGTGTCAGAATGAACATGGTTCAGTCCTGGATGTGATTAACAGCAGCAATAACAGCAGAGTCCAACCCCAGTCATCACTTGTGAACTTGCTGGTGTCTCAGGAGGTGGAATGACCGAGTGAATCCCTTTCCACACACAAAGCAGATGAATGGCCTCTCCCCAGTATGCACCCGTTGGTGTATCTGCAGGTTGGAAGAACGACTGAATCCCTTCCCACACACAGAGCAGGTGAATGGCCACTCCCCGGTATGAACTCGCTGGTGTGTCCGCAGTGTGGATGAGGTTTTAAACCTCTTTTTGCAGTGAGAGCAGCTGAACGGTCTCTCCTCAGTGTGAATGCGCTGGTGGGACATCAGATCCTGAGAACTTTTGAAGCCACTTCCACACTCAGAGCATTTAAAGGGTCTCTCCTTGGTGTGAGTGACTTTGTGTCTCAGCAGGGTCGATGAATCACCAAATCCCTTCCCACAGTCGGTGCAGGTGAATGGCCTCTCTCCAGTGTGAACCCGCTGGTGTCTTCGCAGTGTGGATGACCTTCTAAACCTCTTTGTGCAGTGAGAGCAGCTGAATGGTCTCTCCTCAGTGTGAATGCGCTGGTGGTCCATCAGATCCTGAGAGCTTTTGAAGCCACTCTCACACTCAGAGCATTTGAAGGGTCTCTCATCGCTGTGAGTCACTTTGTGTCTCTGAAAACTGGATAAGTGAGCGAATCGGTGTCCACACACGGTGCAGGTGAATGGCCTGTCCCCAGTGTGAACTCGCTGGTGTGTCAGCAAATGGGATGAAGTACTGAATCCCTTCCCACACGTGGAGCAGGTGAACGGTCCATCCCCAGTGTGAACTCTCCGGTGTGTCCGCAGATTGGATAACTGAGTGAATCCCTTCCCACACTCAGTGCAGGTGAATGGCCTCTCCCTGGCGTGAATTCGCTGATGGATCCGCAGGGTGGATGAATCACTGAATCCCTTCCCACACTGAGAGCAGGTGAATGGTCTCTCTCCAGTGTGACTGCGTCGATGAGTTTCCAGCACGGATGGGGATCTGAATCCTCTCCCACAGTCCCCACATTTCCACGATGTCTCCATGGTACAGGTATCCTTATCTTGCTCCAGGGTTGATGATCAGTAGAAGTCTCGACTACACACAGAACACGTGTACAGTGTCCCCACACTGTGAATGGTGTGATGATTTTTCAGGCCGTCTAACTGGTTAAAGCTCTTTCTATGGTGGTTTTTTGGAACACTCTCACTCGGGTGTGTATGTGTCTCGGTGTTTTCCCAGTCACAGTGAGATGTAAAGTCTTCTGAGGCCGACAGAACAACAAAACATTTTCTCCTTCCAGGCTGAAATGCTGATGATATGCAGGTCCTTATGAATTGAATGATTCTGTCAGATGTTGACAGGACGATTGGTTTCCGATTTCTGTCTGTAAATCCTCACCTTTTAATATCCTGGAAAATGAGTTGACAAAAATCATCACTGTCAGTACAGGATAGAGATTCAGAACAGATAATTCTAGTTTCTCTGGAACATTCTTTCGTCTCTCATTCCTCAAAAGCTGTAAATCTCCATCCCACACACTCTCCCTCCATTCTCACTCTGCTGTATCTAATATTCACCCTCCCAATTCTCCTGAAGGTGCTGATTCAGGCTGGATGACAAATACATGCCCTGGACACAGAACCTGGAAGTCTTCATGCAGGCTGCCAGTCTAATGGAATTATGGTCATATTACTGGACCAAAGCGTGTTTAATGTGTAGGATGTTTCAGTTGGTTAACATACATGGGGGTGGGGGGGGGGGGGGGGGGGGGGGGGGGGGGGGGGGGAGATCATGATCTCAAACTTGGTGCCAATGAGGTTAGTCCAGCAGAGATAATCAATAATTTCTAAATTAAATTTGAGGGTGCTGCAGGGTTACAAAACGGGATCTACCTCCTGGAGAAACCAGCCCTTTAATTGTGAACATTGGGAAAGAGACCATCCTTTTAGCCAGACAAATAATTGTGTCAAACTGAGGGAGCAAAGGATGTCAGTGTCTTTAAGAGAGAGAGAGAGACCTGGGCCAAGCTTTGCAGAGTCTGCACCCTCCCTGGATTCACTTCCTTTCCCTTCAGTTGCTGCAAGTGACCAATTGAAGGTGAGAATGAGAAAAGAAATAGAAAGGGGGAGAAAAGAAAGTGTTTTACTCACAGATGTTGGAGACAGGAGGACGTTTCAGTCTGTGTGAAGCCTAATCTTCACACAATGACCGCGCTGTGATTGCCTGGAGGACCAGGATCCTTCCGGTCCTCCAGCTCTTCCTATTGATCAATATCTCAGCAGGAAGTTCAGGGGCGGGCTCTGCTTTGCACATGCGCGGATTCCGCTCTCCCTTGGACATGCGCATTCCCCGCCCTCGCCCGCGCGGCGGGTTGCGCAGGTTCCTTCGCACCGGAGATCCAGTCTCCCAACTCCTGGGACTGGGATTGCGGGGCCGCAGTGACGTCACAAAGCCCATGTGGGTGGTCACTGGATTGGATTGTGACGTCCCCCTCAGCAACACAATTTGTTACCTTCAGGTGTAAAGATTTAGACACCTGGGTGACACATTGGGGAGGGCAACAGGTGAGAGAGAAACTGAACCAGAGGGTCAGCAGCTTCAGGGGAGGAGAATTGGGGATAAGCAGGAGGAGGATAGGAGACAGACATTTATCAGATGGATGGATTTGAAGACAGAAATTGCAAGCCAAGCACCACATTGCAATCTGACAGATTCACTTAATTTACCAGGATCTGAATATCATCAACCATTGAATCTAGAAGAAGTTATGGGGTTGTTATTGATCATGATCTCAAACTTGGTGCCAATGAGGTTAGTCCAGCAGAGATAATCAATAATTTCTAAATTAAATTTGATGGGTGCTGCAGGGTTACAAAACAGGACTGGGGAAACCAGCCCTTTAATGTCAGCTTTAAAATAGTTTAAATATTAATTTCACTGGAAAGACAACAAGGACACACTCAGCCAAGTGAGTGTTTAACTGCACTGACTGTGTAAAACCTGATGTGGAGATGCCGGCGTTGGACATGGGTGAGCACAGTCAGAAGTCTTACAACACCAGGTTAAAGTCCAACGGGTTTGTTTCAAATCACTAGCATTCGGAGCACTGCTCTTTCCTCGGGTGAAGGAAGGAGCAGTGCTCAGAAAGCTAGTGTCTGAAACAAACATGTTGGACTTTAACCTGGTGATGTAAGACTTCTTACTGTGTAAAACCTGAAATATCACAACATTCACCTTGAGGAGAAACCTTCCTCGTGATCTGTATGTGGATGAAACTTCAAGTGAGCATTGAACCTGAAGAGACACGGACACACCCACCAACGGAAGAACAATCATCAAGGTTCCCATTAATTTTAATGTTGATTGGGAGAATCGGATTCACAAAAGTATCCTGAAAAATGGTTTCATATTCTTATAGGAACAATTTCTTAGAGCCGTACATTATAAGGGGCTGGTTTAGCTCACCAGGCTAAACCGCTGGCTTTAAAAGCAGGCCAGCAGCACGGTTCGATTCCCGTACCAGCCTCCCCGGACAGGCGCCGGAATGTGGCGACTAGGGGCTTTTCACAGTAACTTCATTGAAGCCTACTCGTGACAATAAGCGATTTTCATTTTCATTTCATTTCATATAGAGCCAACCAGAGAGCGGACTATCCTCAACCTGGCAATATGCAACAAGACAGGATTATTCAATAACCTCATAGTGGAGCCTCTAACTCACAGTGATCATAATATAATAGAACTCCACATTCAATTTGAAAATAAGAAATGTTAATCTAAGGGAGGCACAGTGATCAGCACTGCTGCCTCCTGGCGCCGAGGACCTGTATTCGATCCCGACCCTGGGTCACTGCGTGTGGAGTCTGTGTGGGTCTCCACCCCCACAACCCAAAGGTGTGCAGGGTAGGTGGATTGGCCACACTAAATTGCCTTTTAATTGGGAAAAAAAAGAATTGGATACTCTATATTGTTTTTAAAGTGCTGGTCTAAGACCAGTGTTTTAAAATTAAATAAAGAGAGCTCCGAAGTGTATGAAGGGAGAGCTTGCTGAAGTGAACTTGGGAAACTAGGTTGAAAGTTGGGACATCAGTGAGAAAGAAAGGCTCTTTGAGAAGAATGCATCATCCATGGTTAAATAAGGAAATCAAGGATTAATTCAATTGAAACAAACACTGTCTAAATCTGCAAAGGTTAGTGTTTGTTCAAAGGTTGGACAGATTTGAAGAACCAGCAAAGTGATCAAAAAGATAATAAAGAGGCAGAAATTAGATTTTGAGGATAAACATTCTCGGACCATAAAAGTAGATAGTAAAGGTTTCTGCAAGTATTTGAAGAGGAAAAGAATGCCAGGTTTGTCCTCTGGAGAGTGAGCCTGGAAAATTGATCATGGAAAACAAAGAAATGATGGAGGCTTTAAACAGGTATTTTGTGTCTATCGTCATGGTTGCAGACTGAGAACAATTCACAAAGATAATTGAAAATCACGAGATGGTAGGGAGGGAGGAACATAGAACAATCGTCAGAGAAAAGATGCCAGGAAAACTATTGGACCTAAAGACTGACAAGCCCCCAGGACCTGATGACCTGCATCCTTGGGTTTTAAAAGAAGTGGTGGCAAAGAGAGTAGATGCATTGGTTATAATCCCACAGAATTCCTTAGATTCTGGAAAGGTCCCAGTGGATTGGAAAATAGAGAATGTAACACTTCTATTCCAGAAAGGTGGGAGGCAGAAAGCAGGAAACAAATAGGCCAGTTAGCCTAACACGTGTGATGTGTATTGTGTGAGAATCCATTATTAAGGAGGTTACAGCAGGATACTTAGAACTTGTAAATATGATTACTGTTTATTTATAACTAGGACTATCATAAAATATGCAGTAAATTCAACAGGTTAACGACAAGTTAATACCTAATACCTAGCCTGCCCCACCCTCTATATACACACACACATACACACAAGACAGACAAACACAGTGGGGTGGAAAGGAGTAAAAAATCAAAAGTGGAGAGAAGAAAGAGTCTTTATTCCAAATTAAGGTTTTACCACACTTTTCTTCACAGCAAGCTTGCAGATTAAAGTCTTTGGTTTGCAGTCTGTAATGATCTTCTTTGGAGATTCATTCATTCAGGTACTCTCTAAAAATGCAGCACTCAAATCTTTCCTAGAGAGGCACTTTAGTTCACATCAAACTTTGCTTTCAGTTCGTGGTTTGTCTTTAGACCTCTGCAGTCTCAGAATTTCAGCACCCATCAGGCTTTCTGGAGAGAGAGCCAGCCCTCACAGTGGACTTTTGGGGAGAGTTAGCTGGACCTTTTTGCAGAGAGTCAGCTGGATCACTTCAGTGTGCTGCCAGAGTCAAAACTGAAACCAAACTGAAATCTTGGGACTCAGAAAAGCATTCCAGTGGAAGATTATCCAATCACCACCTGTTGCCAGGCAGATCACAGCTTTTTGGGCCAATTCATTGGCCACCAGTCAAATCAATCAAACCGAGTCCCAACCCAACCCTCTCACTGGTGTCGGGCAGTCTGGAACTCCTGTTTAAGCCAGCTCAGCGTTTTGGAGTCCTCTGTTTGAATTAAAGATACAGGCTGCATGCCTGAAAGACAGATGCCCATTAATCATCCATGGATCAAAAAGGCAAAAATAAAACTAAGGGGAAATAAGGAAATAAATGGGAAATGAACAGGGAGGACCCTTAGATATCTCTTCCCCCCCCCCCCCCCCCCCACCCCAAACCACCCCCCTCCCCCAAAGAATGAAACTTCAGGGCACGGACCTTTCATTATGAGGTATGCAAGACATAAATCGCAAACACATATCCATCCCGATTATACAAGTTCCCTTCCCAGTCTCTACATTGGTAACTAGTCAGCCCTTAAACCCATGACAAAGCATCTGCAATCACATTATCCTTTCCAGGAATATGTACAATTGTAGCATTGAAGTCTTGTAATAATAAACTCCAATGGAGTAGTCGTATGTTCCAGGTTTTAAACCTCTCTATAAATGCAAGTGGATTATGATCTGTGTAAACTATGCTTTGCTAATTGTCATGGACATAGACTACGAAGTGTTGAAGGGCTAGTAGCAGGACCAAGGCTTCCTCTTCAATGTTGGAATACTTTCTTTTTGCACAGACTTAGTTTGTTTTTCCAAAAATACCTCACTAGCCTCTTTATTCCTGCATTGTTGTCCTGTAGTAGCACTGCCCCTACTCCCAGGTCATGTCCTCTGTGGCCATTTTAAATGGTCTGGAAACGTCTGGGATGGCCAACATTGGTTCGCCCACCAACACGGTCGTAAACATGTCAAACTCTTACTTGCCATTCTGTGGATCACTGCATTTTTGCTTGTTTCCGCTACATATCCAACATGCATTTTATTTCAGTTTCTAACTGAGGAGGATGTGGCTTTATTAGTTCAGAGTTTCAGATGTCTACTTCATAATTTGTTAACCAAGTGTCCCCTGGTGTTTCCCCACAACTCTGTTCATACCCTTATCTTTATGATATATACCCCTTTCTGTGTCTCATATAATGCAGTTAGTCTTTTCTCATTGTCCAATGAATGTTTATCCAAATATCAAGGATCTCCTACAGTCAAACTAAAAACAATATTGTCAATCCTGAGGGAAATATTTGGTTAATTTTTAATCAATAAACACTATTTCCGTACCAGCCTCCCCAAACAGGTGCCGGAATGTGGTGACTAGGAGCTTTTCACAGTAACTTCATTTGAAGCCGACTTGCGGCAATAAGCGATTCTAATTTCATTTTCATTTCATTTCATTTCAACCCCTCCAGCTTTACATCCTCTGGGTAGCACAGTGGTTAGCACAGTTACTTCACAGCTCCAGGGTCCCAGGTTCGATTGCCAGCTTGGGTCACTGTCTCTGCGGAGTCTGCACGTTCTCCCCGTGTCTGCGTGGGAATCCTCTGGGTGCTCTGGTTTCGTCCCACAGTCCAGAGATGTGCAGGTTAGGTGGATTGGCCATGATTAATTGCCCTTAGAGTCCAAAACAAAAAGGTTGGGTGGGGTTACTGGGTTACGGCCATAGGTTGGAGGTGTGGGCTTAAGTGGGGTGCTCTTTGCAAGGGTCGGTTCAGATTGAATGGGCTGAATGGCCTCCTTCTAGACTGTACATTCAATTATTCTATGATCCTCTCTTTTCTTGCACGTGGTTCCTTTCAGCAATTCGAACCATTCTTTGTTTTACAGCTTCTACCTCCTCGTTGGAGTTTTTGTAATCACAACTTTTATCTCCATTTAGCAACACAGGCTGGAACAGCTTGTGCTCTCCAGATTCCAAATGTTCTTCTTTACTTTCAGAATCAGAGGATAACACATTGTTGGTTCCATGCACTTTCTGTTTTTTGTTAACAGATGTGGTTGCAGAATCACGACATTGGTCTCCATCCATCTTCCTCTTAGTTTTAAAAGGTATTGATGACTGATTATTTCATCTCCTTTGCCATTTGCTCCCTTTAACAGGCACTGTGGATCTTTAAAAGAATGTGGGTTAACCAGCTGTTCGCTTAGTGTCACTTCACAGTCCTTACTGTCCTCATCCTGACTAACTGATGCCGTGCAATCATGCTCCCCCCTATCTTATCTCCCCCTTTCCTTACCTTGTCTCCCCTTTACTTCCCCCTTCTCCTCCCCTCACATCTACATCTGTCGCAGTTTACCCTCTGATGTCAGTTGCTCTGCTGTTTGGCCTTTCACGCCTTTTGTTCTCTCTGGGGACTGCCATTAGCACTCTGTTCCCTTGGTTTCTGTGGCTATTAGCACTCTGATCCCCTGCTTTGTGTGGCTATGACTCATCTTTCATTTCCCCCACCCCCACAGTATAAATATTTCCCACTTTCTATGTCTTTTAGCTTTGACAGAGGGTCACCTGGACTCGAAACTTTCACTATTTTCTCTCCCTACAGATGCTGCCAGACCTGCTGAGATTTTCCAGCATTTTCTCTTTGGTTTCTCCATGCTATCATGTATACTTTGCTTCAAAGCAGGCATGCTCTGGGAAATATTTGCACCTGCAGGGAATGGCAATGGATTTACTGCAAGAGGCTGCAACAAATCACTTTCCGAAAAGTCCAATTCACTTTCTTCCTCCAATTTGCAGTCTTCGTTCCTCGCTTTAGGGGAATTACTTGCTCAAGATCAGTTAGTGACAGGTCTATTCGGTAATACCTGTTAATCATCACTTCATAAGCAGAAGCAAAATTGAATTTGGTACTCTCGTCTGTCTCTTCATCACTGTCATTACTATTACATTCAAACTCCCCTTTCCTATGGTCACCTTCAGTTTTAGAATTCGGAGAATCTGACGCTCCCATTGTCATTTGATCTGTGATTTACATCTTTCAACATTTTTCTTTGAGTAATTTAATGCCCAATGAGTTTTCCTAATTCCCACATGCCCTACTGTTGGTATAACTGCAGTAATTCCCTTGGACCCTCTGTTATCATGGATGAATCTACAACCGTCACTCCTGCCAAATCATTCCACAAAAGTAAATCTATTCCGTCCACTGGGAATTTCTTAGCCAGCCCATCAACCACTGGACCTGACACTAGATCACACTCCAATTGTACTTTATACAATGGGACTGGGATACAATCTCCACCTATCCCATTCACTAATACCTCAGCTTTCATTGAGCTCTGAAAGAAAAAACAAATCTTTCTCCAGCAGGAGGGTTTGAGTAGCCCCTGTATCCCTTAAGGTTGTTATGGGGTTGGCTACAAATTGGACAGTGTGGTGAATGTGATTCACACCGGATTATAATCTGTATATACATGCGCCTATATTGTAAGTGCAGTTGCACTACCTGACCACCAGGGGGAGTAGCTCTGGGAATGCTCGAGAATTGTGCTGGGCTTCTCCCTTGGTTCCGCCCAGGACTCCTCGCCCCTGGAGCTGCTGTATAAAGATCAGTGCCACATGGTCAGCCGGCCAGTTCACCGAAAGTTCAATGGCTGACCGGCTGGCTCTGTTGTGAGTATATTAAAACCGCTATTCTAACCCTACGAGCAGTGTCCATAGAATTGTTGGTTCCAACAGACAGGTAAAGTCACAGTGTTGGTGGCTTAATAAAAGTAGTGGAAAAACAGACTCGGAAAAACAGGATAAGCCAGTGGGTTTTGTTAAAGTGGGAGGAAAAGACTTTGTCCCAGGGGAAAGGTGCAACAGAGTGTCGAGCCTGTTGAAAGGTTGGTGGATTTTATTTGTGAGGGTAAGGTTTACTTGTGTGTACAAGGTGGAGTAGGTGAGGAGATTCAGATCTTAAGGGATACGGGAGCAAGTCAATCTTTAATGGTGAGAAATAGTTTGGAAGGAGTTTTGCCAGAAAAGGTGGTAATATGTGGAATTCGTGGGGAGAGCAATAGTATGCCACTATGTAAGGTACGGTTAGAGAGTCCGGTGAAAAGTGAAGTAGTAATAGGAGTAAAAGTAAAATTACCTTTTTTGGGGTAATATTTAGCCTAGATAATGATATAGCTGGATCACAGGTGGGAGTGCAGCCTACTATGGTTGAAAAGCCAGTGGAAAGTGAAACAACTGAGATGCTGCAAGAAATATATCTGGGAGTGTTCCCTGATTCTGTGGTAACCATATCAAAAAGCCACTCGTTGAGACAGGAGGAAGAGAACTTGAGGAGTGCCAATAGGAAGGCTGAGGTTCAGTTGTCAGAAACCATGTTTAATAAGATGGTTGGTAAAAACAAGAGCAGGTGGTGAATGAAGCGGATATTTCTAGTTAAAGCAAGTTGGTTGAATTACAACAGAAAGATTCAGAGATAAAGCAGTTGTATCAGAAAGCATATATGGAAACAGAATCGGAGTGTATACCAGAGTGTTATTACATTGGAAATAATGTATTAATGAGAAAATGGAAACTGTTACATATTTAAGCAGATGGGAACTGGGCAGAAGTTCATCGAGTAGTATTACCGGTGGGTTACAGGAATGAGGCTTTGCGGGTAGCACACGAGGTTCCAGTAGGGGGTCATTTAGGAGCAAGGAAAACTCAAGTAAAAATACAAAAATATTTTTATTGGCCTGGACTGCATAAGGATGTAGTTGAATTTTACCGTACATGTCACATGTGTCAGGTAATAGGGAAACTTCAGGAGGTAATCAAACTAACACCTTTAATAACTATTCCAGAATTTGAAGACCTTTTTACTGCGTGCTAATTGATTGTGTGGGACGCCTGCCTAAAACCAAAAGTGGGAATCTTTACCTGTTGACTATCGTGGATGTGCCTACTAGATTTCCGGAGGCAATTCCATCAGGAAACATTACATCCAAGAGGGTTACAGAGGAGTTAACCATTTTAAAAAATTGATATGGACTCCCAAAAGAAATTCAATCAGGCCAGGGATCCAAATTTATGTCAAAGTCATTCAAGGAAGTTATGGATAGCTGAGGAATAAAGCAATTTAACTTAATGGCTTAGCATCCGGGATCACAAGGGGCATTAGAAAGATGGCCAGTTTAGCTCACTTGGCTAGACGGCTGGTTCATGCTGCAGAGCAAGGCCAGCAACATGGGTTCAATTCTTGTACCGGCTGAGGTTATTCAAGAAGGCCTTACCTTCTCAACCTTGTCCCTCACCTGAGGCATGGTGATCCTCACATTAAATCACCACCAGTCAGCTCTCCCCCTCAAAGGGGAAAGCAGCCAATTGTCACCTGGGACAATGGCAACTTTACCGTTTACCTGGAAAGATGGCATTAAACTCTGAAGATAATGTTCAGGCATATAGTCAGGATTATCCAGAGGATTGGGTAAAGGAATTCCATTTGTACTATCTTCAATTCGGGATACACCAAGTTAATCAACTAAATCCAGTCCATTCAAATTGATTTTTGGTCATGAAGTGAGAGGACCACTTAAATTGATCAAAGATAAATTGGTGAGTCAGCGTTCGGAGACTACGTTGTTGGACTATGTGTCAAACATTAGGAAGCAATTAACTAGGGCTGGTGAGTTGGCGAGGAAATATTTGAAATTGTCACAAAGTGATGAAACAAAGAGGCAAATAAGATATCAAAAATTTGGAGTTTTGTTAGTGGCGAGAATTGCCATTGTTCGGTGAGCTATTTTTTTTAATAAACATTTTGTTGAGGTATTTATGGTTTTATAACAATAACAGAAGAAACAGTGTACACCAGCCAGCTTGGTGGCCCCCACCCATGGCGGAGACATTATCCCACCTGTTGTCCCCCCCCAGCTCGGATACACAGATGCAAACAAACAATCCCAACCCAATTGCCCAAAAGAAACACAAAAAAAATCAAAAAGATCCAACATCTAACATTCACACCTCCATCCCCATCAGTGCAAATGCTCATTTTAATGCACACAGCTCATCCGCAGGCCCCAAATCGATTCAGAAGGCATTACAAGTAACGTCCAAAAACAAAGTTCAGTCCAAACACCTCAGTCCCCTACCAGCCCTTTCCTTCCAGCGAAGTCCATCACTTCCTCGGGCGACTCAAAGTAGAAATGTTGCTCTTCGTGAGTGACCCAAAGACGGGCCTGGTACAGTAGTCCAAACCTTACCTTCTTCTTAAAAAGGGTTGATTTTATCTGCTTGAACCCTGCTCTTCTCCTGGCCACGTCCGCGCTCAGATCCTGATATATACGCAGGATGCTGTTCTCCCATTTACAGTTCCGTGTCTGCCTGGCCCACCATAGAATGCACACCTTGTCCAGGTACCTGTGGAACCTCACCACTATTGCTCTCTGGGGGTAACCTACACACAGCTTCCTCGCTAGCGCTCTGTGCGCCCTGTCCACCTCCAAGGGTCGGGTAAATGTCCCCTTCCCCTGTAACTTCTTGAACATACCCGCTATGTATGCCCCTGCGTCCGTTCCTTCAGATCCCTCCGGGAGACCCACAATTCTCAGGTTCTGCCGGCGGGACCTGTTCTCTTGGTCCTCCATCTTCTGGAACCTTTTCTGCTGGTCTCTCAACCTCCCCACCTCCAACTCCACTGCAGCTTGGTGCTCCTCCTGCTCAGTCAGTGCCTTCTCCACTTTCTGGATCGCCCGGTCTTGAGCATCCAGTCTGAGTTCCAGCCGCGCAATCGAATCGTTAATCGGCTCCAAGCATTCCTATTTCTGCTTGTTAAAGCCCTCCTGTATAAACTGCATCAACTGCTCCGTCGGCTGCTGGGTCGTCGAGACAGAACTCCGGTCGTCCGCCATGTTTTCTCCCGCTTCAGCCTCAGCCCAAGACTTCTCGATTCACCTATTTCTTCCTTTGCGAGCATTCCCGGTCCGCCTCTCCCTGCACTGATGTATGATTCCTCGTCACAGTTGTATCCAACATCAATTTTCCACTTCAGATCCGACAAAAAAAATCGGGAAAAAAAGTCCAAAGTACCGACCCGAGCGGGAGCCACCAAATGTGCGACCTACTCCTTCACAGCCGCCACCAAAGCAAAATTTAATGGGCCTTATCAAATTGAAAGGAAATTGAGTGAGGTGAATTATTTGATACGAAAGCCAGACAGAAGGAAAACTCACAGAGTGTCATATTAATACGCTCAAAAGGTATTCGATAGAGAAGGAAAGGAGGAAGCAGCAGGGTAGCATGGTGGTTAGCATCAATGCTTCACAGCTCCAGGGTCCCAGGTTCGATTCCCGGCTGGGTCACTGTCTGTGTGGAGTCTGCACGTCCTCCCCCTGTGTGCGTGGGTTTCCTCCGGGTGCTCCGGTTTCCTCCCACAGTCCAAAGATGTGCGGTTTAGGTGGATTGGCCATGATAAATTGCCCGTAGTGTCCTAAAAAGTAAGGTTAAGGGGGGGATGTTGGGTTACGGGTATAGGGTGGATACGTGGGTTTGAGTAGGGTGATCATGGCTCGGCACAACATTGAGGGTCGAAGGGCCTGTTCTGTGCTGTACTGTTCTATGTTCTAAGTGTGAGTTGTTGTAACGCAGACAAAAAGATAAATCTAGATGATTCTGAATTTGACATTCCTCAAAATAAATTGAATAACGAGGAAGTATTAAAAGATAGGAACAGATTATTGAGTTCCTTACGGAGGGAAATCCAAATGACCTAAAAGAGTTACAACAGTCACGTGGAGCTGTATGTGGGAATAAATTGGGAAGTACGAAAGTAATTATGCATGATGTCGGTATAGGAAATGCTTTTCCCATTAAGTAACATCCATACAGGCTCAGTCCACTAAAGTTAGCGCAGGTACAAACGGAGATTGCTGATTTACATAAATGCCAAACAGAACTCCTTGACAAAGTTAATGAAGAGCTGAAGGCTAGGGAGCAGCTGGCCTTGGAGCCCCGTCAGGCAGAAGGTACCAGTAATGGTTGCACAGAAGAGAAAATGAGCTTGGATAGGCATCTTCGGAAGTAAACTGAGATGCAGCTTCAAATCGAACAGGAACTCCAGCAGACCAGCAGTTGTCTGCATGAGCCAGAAGAGGAGTGACAACAACTGGGTCACTGTCTGTGTGGAGTCTGCACGTCCTCCCCGTGTGTGCGTGGGTTTCCTCCGGGTGCTCCGGTTTCCTCCCACAGTCCAAAGATGTGCGGGTTAGGTGGATTGGCCATGCTAAATTGTCCTTAGTGTCCTAATAAAAGTAAGTTTAAGGGGGGGGGTTGTTGGGTTATGGGTATAGGGTGGATACGTGAGTTTGAGTAGGGTGATCATGGCTCGGCGCAACATCGAGGGCCGAAGGGCCTGTTCTGTGCTGTACTGTTCTATGTTCTAACTTCAACAAGAGAGGGAATTAAAATTCCTAACATGGTAATAATAAAAATAATCTTTATTAGTGTCACGAGTAGGCTTAGATCAACACTGCAGTGAAGTGACTGTGAAAATCCTCCAGTTGCCATGCTTTGGCATCTGTTCGGGTACACTGAGGGAGAATTCAGAATGTCCAATTTCTTTTTTTTTAATAATTTTTATTGAAGAAATTTTTCAAAATACAAACATTTTAACCCCCCCTACATTTACATTTAAATTATAGCAAAACAAAGTCAAACCCCCGTACTTAACAAAAAAGTCCCCCCCACCCCCTAATCGCGCGTCCCCCCCACCCCCCCCGCCGGCGAACCGACAGTCAGACCAACTTATCATTTCTGGCAGTGTCCTCGGGCAGGCCTTGCCCGTGCCACCACCGCTACCGTACTTCCTTCGTCGTTGTCCCTCCACTGAATCAAGATCCTCCTCCGAGCCACCAAGGACGCAAAGGCTAATATTCCAGCCTCCCTCGCCTCCTGTACCCCCGGTTCCACCCCAACCCCGAAGATCGCAAGTCCCCATCCTGGCTTGACCCTGGACCCCACCACTCTCGACACCGTCCCTGCCACCCCCTTCCAGAACTCCTCCAGTGCCGGACATGCCCAAAACATATGTGCATGATTCGCAGGGCTTCCCGAACATCTAATACACCTGTCTTCACCCCCGAAAAACCGACTCATCCTTGTCCCCGTCATGTGGGCTCTATGCAGTACCTTAAATTGAATGAGACTTAGTCTCGCACATGACGACGACGAGTTGACCCTCTCCAGGGCGTCTGCCCATGTCCCGTCCTCTATCTGTTCCCCCAGCTCTAACTCCCACTTATCTTTCAGCTCCACTACTGGTACCTCCTCCACCTCCTGCATAATCTTATAGATGTCCGAGATCTTCCCCTCCCCGACCCAGACCCCTGATAGCACCCTATCACTCACCCCCCTGTCGGGAAGCGCGGGGAACCCCTCTACCTGTCGTCTGGCAAATGCCTTCACTTGGAGGTACCTGAACGTGTTCCCCGGGGGGAGACCAAATTTCTCCTCCAGCTCTCCCAAGCTCGCAAACCTCCCCTCTATAAACAAGTCCCTCAGTTGTCTAATACCCGCCCTCTGCCAGCTCTGGAATCCCCCTCCTGTATTTCCCGGCGCAAATCTGTGGTTCCCTCTTAGTGGTGCCCCTATCAGACCTCCCACTTCCCCCCTGTGTCGCCTCCACTGCCCCCAGATCTTGAGGGTGGCCGCCACCACCGGGCTCGTGGTATACCTCGTGGGAGGGAGCGGCCATGGTGCCGTTACCAGTGCCCCTAAGCTTATGTTGCCGCAGGACGCCCTCTCTATGTTGCCGCAGGACGCCCTCTCTGAATGTCCAATTTCACCTAACAAGCACGTCTTTTGGGAGGAAACCAGAGCACCTGGAAGAAACCCAAGTAGACACGGGGAGAATATGCAGAGTCCACACAGACAGTGACCCATACCGGGAATCAAACCCAGGTCCCTGGCACTGTGATGCAACAGTGCTAACCACTGTGCTGCTGTGCCGCCCTGGTCGTGACACAAGAGGTGATTGTACTAGTATCTGGTCAGGAGGGAGAGATGAAGGAATGGGGCTGTCTCACAGTTTTACAGAGAGCATCGTCTGTGGTGGAATACTGGATCTGGAGGCTGAAGAGCTTGTACAAATGTAGCCAGAATATACAGCAAACATTTGCACACAATGACTATTGTCTTCCACTGTCCAAATGCACCAGCACTTATCAATTATTTTTGGTTATCCGCAACACAGAATACAAAGCAGCTGATAAATGTGAAGAACAGATGGCGAATGCTGCAGCATCGATAGCAACCTGTCTTACCATCAAGTGAAGAATTCTGCTGTCAGAGCCAAGCAACTACATATCACTGAATTGTTGATAGAGCTTTTCTTGTGTAATCTTGGAGGCTGCCCTGGGTCTTTGGAAATCTCTCTCGCTCTGAGGTGTGGATAAATTTATGCTAGTGACTGTGACATGTGAGAAGACTAAAATGGACTATACTCATGTGTATGTTTGCCCTGTTGAAAAATGTAAAATTATATCATAGTATAATTTGCATGTAATCATAAATGTTTACAGTCAAAAAGTATTTAGAAAAATAAAGCCATCTGCGTAAATAGCTGGTTCATTTTTTTTAAGGGGGAGGTGTGACAATTGGAAGATTTTAGGAAAATTTGATTATAAATGTATTGGGCAATTTAAGGGTTAAAAGCGTGAGGTTAGAGTGTGATTCACTGCAGTGGTCCTGTTTTTATTTTTTATTTTTTTTATGAAATATTTTTATTCTCCTCCTTTTTCACAAATTTTCTGCCGAATTTACACCCACCAATAATCAACAACAAATATATCAAACCCCATAACAATAACAACGATCCCATCCTCCCACCAACCCCCAAACATCAGCCCGCATGTTAACATAAACAAATGACAAAAAAGGAATCAGGGATTACCCATAGTCATCTTTAATATACACAGCCCCCCTCCACCCCCTCAACCCACCACCCATCCCCCTCCCCCAACTAATGTTATCCAATTCTTGAAAGTGCATAATAAATAGTGTCCATGACTTGTAGCACACCTCCGAGCTTCCGTCCCACCTCCCTGGCTCAAATCTGTGCGTCTCCCGAATCGGCATTTCCCTTGACCCTGCCCCCAACCCGAAGTGTTGGCGAAACTGCCTCCAGATTTTCAATGAAGCTATTGTTACCGGACTCCCTGAGTATTTCCCCGGAGCTATCGGTAGCGGCACTGTTGCGAGTGCTTTCAGCCCCGACCCCCTACACAAAGTCTCCTCCATTCTGACCCACTGGGAATCAACCCCCCTGACCCAGCTCCGCACCTTCTCCACATTCGCCACCCAGTAGTAGTACATCAGGTTCGGGAGACCCAAACCCCCTGCCTACCTTCTCCTCTGTAGCAGCACCTTTCTAATTCTGGCCACCTTCCCTCCCCATATGAACAAAGTAATCCTTCCCTCAATCTCTCTGAAAA
The DNA here is from genome assembly GCF_902713615.1 of Scyliorhinus canicula. NCBI lineage: Eukaryota > Metazoa > Chordata > Chondrichthyes > Carcharhiniformes > Scyliorhinidae > Scyliorhinus > Scyliorhinus canicula. Next base: position 126,348,561 of record NC_052162.1, on the reverse strand, counting down.
AAGACTTTGGCAGGAAAATCGGTAGGCATTGAAAAATAAACAGAAATCGCGGCAACGCATTCATTTTGCACTGCACCCGACCCGCCAGTGACAGAGAGAGACCATCCCACCTCGCCAGATCGGCTTTCACTCTCCCCACCAAACTAATGATGTTGTACCTGCGAAGCCTCCCCCACTCCCGGGCAACCTGCACCCCCAGATACCTAAAGTGAGTCCCTGCCCAAGGAATGCCAGCCCCTGCACCCCTGCCCCCACCCCCAGTTGAGACACCACAAAATACTCACTCTTGTCCAAGCTCAGCTTGTACCCCGAGAAAGACCCAAATACCTGCAGTAACTCCAATATTCCTCCTATCAACGCACTCGGCTCCGACACATACAGCAAGTCATCGGCATACAAGGACACCCTATGCTCTATCCCCCCCTCACTATTCCTTTCCATGCTGCCGAACCTCTTAATGTGATGGCCAACGGCTCAATCGCAAGCGCAAACAGCAGGGGGGACATAGGACATACCTGTCTCGTCCCACGGTGGAGAGAGAAGTATCTCGAACTGATATTGTTCATGCGGACACTCACCTTCGGCTCCTTATATAATAACTTTACCCAGTTCACAAATCTTGGTCCAATCCCAAACCGTTCCAGCACTGCCATCAGGTACCCCCATTCCACCCGATCAAACGCCTTCTCGGCGTCCAGTGCCACCACCACCTCTGTTTCCTTACCTTCCGCCGGTGCCATAACAACGTTCAAGACCCTCCTAATATTCGAAAACAGCTGCCTCCCTTTCACGAACCCTGTCTGATCCTCACCTATCATCTTCGGGAGGCACCCCTCCAGCCTACCCGCCAGTACCTTAGCCAATACCCGGACAATTCCCATCTACCACCACTCTCCTCCGTCTGGCTGAACTCACAACTTCTCCTTTAACCCATCCCACTTTCTCCAAATCAAAGGTGTAGCAATGGGTACCCGCATGGGTCCTAGCTACACTTGCCTTTTTATGGGGTATGTGGAACATTCCTTGTTCCAGGCCTATCCAGGTCCCCTCCCACAACCCCTTTACCGATACATTGATGACTATTTTGGTGCTCATGCTCTCGCCCGGAACTGGAAAAATTCATCAACTTCGCTTCCAGTTTCCACCCCTCCATCACTTTCACCTGGTCCATCTCAGACACTTCCCTTCCCTTCCTTGATCTTTCTGTCTCCATTTCCGGCAATAGACTATCTACTAATATCCACTACAAGCCCACTGACTCCCACAGCTATCTGGCCTACAGCTCTTCGCTGTACTCCCTGTAAGGACTCCATCCCTTTCTCTCAACTCCTTCACCTCTGTCTCATTTGTTCCGATGATGCCACTTTCCAAAGTGGTGCTTCGAAAATGTGTTCCTTCTTCCTCGACCGTGATTTCCCACCGACAGTTGTGGACAGGGCCCTCAACGGTGTGCGGTCCATCTCCTGCGCCACTACCCTCGCCCCCTCCAATCCCTTCCAGAACAAGGATAGAGTCCCCCTCGTTCTCACATTTCATCCCACCAGCCTCCGTATGCAAAGCATAAACCTCCGCCATTTTCGCCAACTCCAGCGTGATGCCAGCACCAAACACATCTTCCCTTCACTCCCTCTGTCAGCATTCCGCAAAGACCGTTCCCTCCGAGACAATCTAGTCCACTCCTCCACCATACCCAGTACCTCTCCCATCACCCATGGCACCTTCCCATGCAATTGCAGAAGGTGTAACACCTGCCCCTTTACCTCTGCCATGCTTAACATCCCAGGCCCAAAACACTTATTCCAGGTTAAGCAGCGTTTCACTTGCACCTCTTTCAATCTGGTCTATTGCATTCGCTACTCCCAATGTGGTCTCTTCTATATCAGAGAGACTAAACATAGACTGGGTGATTGCTTTGCTGAGCATCTTCGGTCTGTTCGTATTCAGGACCCTGACCTTCCTGTTGCTTGCCATTTTAACAAAAGACCCTGCTCCCATGCCCACATGTCTGTTCTTGGCCTGCAGCAATGTTCCAGTGAAGCGCAACGCAAACTGGAGGAACAACATCTCATCTTCCGGTTAGGCACGCTACAGCCTTCCGGCCTGAACATCAAATTCAATAACTTCAGATGATCAGCCCCACCTCGACCCAATTGTTTCCATTTCATTTAACTGTCTTTTACCATTTCTTTTTTTCCTGCACCTTTCCTTCACCTTTCTCCTCTTTGCTTCCCCCTTCCCCCCCCCCCCCCCCCCCCCCCCCCCCCGCCCCCCCACACCCACAGTTCATCCTCTGATGTTAGTTTCCCTGCTGTTTGACCTTTCACATCTTTTGTCCTCTCTGGGGACTGCCATTAGCACTCCTTCCCCTTGGTATCTGTGGCCATTAGCACCAAGTTTCCCTGGGTTTCTGTGGCTATGACTCATCTTTCATTCTCACTCCACAGTATAAATATTTCCCACTCTCTCTGTCTGTTAGCTTTGACAATGAGTCATCGGACTCGAAACGTTAGCTCTTTTCTCTCCCTACAGATGCTGCCAGACTTGCTGAGATTTTCCAGCATTTTCCCTTTCCTTAGCCAATACCTACATTAAGAAGTGAAATGGGCCTATACGACCAACACTCCGTCGGATCCTTAACCTTTTTAAGCAACAGTGAAATCGATGCCTGCCCCAAGGTTTGCAGCAGCACTCCCTTCCCTATCGCCTCTTCAAACATCCCTATCATCAGGGGTGCCAACTTATCCTTACATTGTCTATAATATTCCACCGGAAACCCATTCGGCCCTGCCATCTTCCCGACTGCATCCTCCCAGTCGCATCCTTTATCTCCTGCTCCAGTATTGCTCCTTCTAATGTAGCCTCATCTCCCTCCCCTAGCCTCGGGTACTCCAACCCATCTAGAAATTCCAGCATCTCACGGTCTCCCCCGGGTGGCTCTGACCTGTACAACCTCTCGGAAAATTCCTCAAAAACCTTGTTAATCAGCTCCAGAGCCACCACCAACATCCCGGCCCTATCCCTTACCTGAAGAATTTCCCTTGCTGCTGCCTCCCTCCGGAGCTGACCTGCTAACATACCTTATCTCATTGCCTTATCTCCATGTTCATAAACTGCACCCCTTGTTCGTCTCAGTTGGTGCACCACCTTCCTGGTGGATAGTCGGTCAAAGCTTGCCTGTAGTTCCTTCCTCATTTCCAGCATCGTTGGGTCCCCATCCTCTGCATTAACTCCTATCTACCTCCAACATCTCATCTATTAGCCTCTGCCGCTCCAGCCTCTCTTCTTTGTCCACCCTGGCCTTGAACAAAATTTCCTCACCCCTCACTACCGCATTTAGAGCCTCCCAGACGACTGCCATTGACGCCTCACCCATACAGTTGAATCTTACATATTCCTTAATTACCTTTTCAATTTTTTCACAGAATACTTGGTTCCCCAAAAGCCCCACATCCAATTTCCACCCTGACCTCTGCGCTACCCCCTTCTCCAGCACCATATCCACCCAATGTGGCGCGTGATCTGACACAGCAATTGCAGAGTATTCCGACCCCCTGACTCCAGCCAACAAAGCCTTTCCCACCACAAAAAGTCAATCCGCGGGAATACCCTATGGACTGCTGAGAAAAACGAGTACTCCCGTTACCCTGGGTGTAGGAACCTCCAAGGGTCCACCCCTCCCATTTCCACCATTAGCCCAGCTAGCGCCTTTGCCCCCCCCCCCCCCCCCGATGGGACCAGCGAGCGCGGCCGTGATCTGTCCAACCTGGGCTCCTGCACCAAGTTCCAGTCCCCCCCCCCCCCCCACAATCAGCTTGTGTGTGTCCAAGTCAGGAATGGCTCCAAACACCTTCCTCGCAAATCCCGCATCGTCCCAATTGGGACCGTATACACTTACCAGCGCCACTAATCTCCTGTCCAGCGCCCCGGTCACAATGACATATCTACCCCCCTGATCTGCCTTCTCCATCTGGAAGCGTACCCTTTTGCTGACCAACACTGCTACCCTTCGAGCCCTTCCATCAAATCCAGAGTGAAACACTTGGCTAACCCAGCCCTTTTTAAGTCTCACCTGGTCCTTCACCCTAAAATGAGTCTCCTGCAGCATTGCCACATCGGTTTTCAAACTTTTAAGATGCGTAAGCACCCTTGACCGGATCTCCTAGCCCTCTCACGGTCCACGTGACTATCCTTACGGGGGGGGGGGGGGGGGGGGGGGGGGGGTCTCTCACCCCTCCCCCCCCCCCCCACCTTTCTAATCCACCATCAACATACCGACGGGCCCACCCCATAGGCCTGACCCGCCCCTGTCCATTGTTAACATCGAACCCCTCCCCCTCCCGAGAACCCCCCCCTACATTTCCCCCTGAAACAACATCTCCCAACATCCAACCCCCCCCCCCCCCCCCCCCGCCCCCCCCCCCCCCCCCCCCCCCCCCCCCCCCCCCCCCGCTCTCTTCGTAGGCCCATTGACACCTGCTATCCAGGCTCCAATGTCCGCAGCCCTCCTCTCCTCTCACCTTCGTTCACTAACTGACTTTAGCTAGCTAATGCGGGTGGCTCCCCCCGCCAAGACATATCCGCCCCTTCCACCCAGTCCCAGAGAAACAAAACAAGCCCAACAATCCAACCCCGACAATTCACTAACATAACATTTAACCGTTGCAACACAGAGCGCCCATTAACCTGCCATTAACTTGAACTCTATAACAATGCAAAGAGAAGTAGATTACAATACAAATCCGTAAAAAGAAAGTTATAACATTTATACATTTTCCGGCTGTTCAAACACAGTCCACAGTCTCTCTTCCAGCTCCGCTCTTCATGTCCGCCCCAAGCCTTCTGCCTTCACAAACGCCTCAGCCGCATCCGCTGTCTCAAAATAAAAGTCTTTGCCGTTATACGTTACCCTCAACCTTGCTGGGTACACCATACCAAACCGTACCCCCTTCTTGTACAACGTCGCCTTCACTCGCCCAAATGCCGCTCGTCTTTTTGCCAACTCCACCATCAAGCCCTGGTAGATCTGGACCGTAGTACCATCCCATAGTATCTCCCGCTTCTGCTTCGCCCAGTTTAACACCTTCTCCTTATGGAAGCAGATAATTCCTGCCCTTGGCGGCTCGTTCACTTTGGGCTTCGGCCTTAATGGCCGATGGGCTTGGTCTAGCTCGTACTGGGGGGGGTGGGGGGGGGGGGGGGGGGGGGGGGCTCTCACCCTCCCCCATCAGCTCCGCCAACTTCTTAGTGAAGTATTGTGTTGGCCTTGGGCCCTCTGTCCCTTCAGGCAAGCCCACAATTCGCAAATTATGCCGCTTGAGCGGTTTTCCAAGTCTTCCAGCTTTGCTCGGAGACCTTTATTAATCTCCACAGCCCTCCGCAACTCATCTCCCATCGAGGTGAGCTGGTCGCTGTGCCGTGACACGGCTTCCTCCTCACCTTCTCGCCCTGCTCTCTCACCTCGGCCAATGCCTTTGCCACCGCCCCTCCAACGGGGCGATTATCCGGGCGATTGCTTCCTCCTCCAGTGACTTCAATGCGGCCGCTGTCTCCTTTTTCCAGGCCTCCATGTGCCTCGCAAACTGTTTTTCCAGCTGCCCCTCCATCACCTCGGCCATCTTCTCCATCGAGAATAGTGCGGCCCCGCTTTACAGTTCGGCTTCCGCCATCTTATCACCGCTTTTATTCCTCTTCTCCTTCAGCGGCAACCCCGCGTTTCCTCCTTTCTTCGACGCTGCTGTTTGCATCCTTTAGCAGCTTATTGTTTTTTACTTTCTTTCTCTTCTCCTCTCTCCCTCCACCCTCCTGTCCTTCATCAATCTGAATTATTCTTTTTTTAAAGAAAAAAGGTGAGGTGGGGGGGGGGGGGGAAGAGAAAAGAAAACTTCACTGAACTTCCTTAAATCTTCAAATCTTCATTCTTTTTCCTCGGTATTCATCCAGAGCTCCCCTGGGACCAGGCTTCACCCATCCTTCTTCCTCCTAGATGGGAGCCACCCGATGTGGGACACCCCACTTACATGGTGCCCTGGACTCGGGCCCGCCTCCTCGGCCTCCTCGTAGCTCCGCCTCCGCTGCTCTGACCTCAACGCTGCGCTGGGCCCAGCACCACAGGCCCCCGCTGCCCGACACCCGCGTGAGGTTCTTCGCCGGTTTTTAAACCGGCCACGCTGGCTGTTTGCGACGGCCCCAGAGGCCGACGATAGTCCGGGGGGGGGGGACACCTCAAAACTCGGGGGCTTCCCCGAAATCGCCGCGACTCGCAGCCACCGGCGGGAGCTCTTCGCACTGTAGCCGCCCTCGGTCCTGTTTCTGTTTGAAAGAAGGATCCTGCGCCTGGGTGCTTTTAGTAGCCAGAAGGTGAAATTGACAAAGGAATGTGTTTTTCAGTCTGGGCTGATGGACTGTGGTTTGACTGGGAAAGTACTTGTGGAATGAATGTTCTTTGCAGCCGGCAGAGATCATTTGTTTTCCAGCTTGGGGAGATGAGGTCATTGCTGGGTGGAACCAAGGAAGGCAGAAAGACATTTTAAAAATCTTTAAAGAGCAGTTTTTGCAGAAAGATTTGGAGAGAGGAGTTGAATTCTGGGTCCACAATTCTCCCATAGTAAGATAGATTGAGAGCTGTATCTTTCTTTTCCTGTTGTTTAATGGGAGATTGAGTAGTGATGTTTAAATGGGTGATTGTAAGCTGTTGTTTTTGGGGCTGAAGTTAAATAGTTTAATATTGTAGCCATAATAATGTTTTATTTTAAAAATGACCAATCCCTATTTCTTCATGCGATCACTCCTGGAGTGAATCATTCTTTCTGCACAGTCTGACAAATAAACTGAAACATTGGGGTTTTGGTCCAGTGTCCCAGCCTCTGGTCTGGGATCGGAATAGTGACCGATATAACAATTGGTTGGAGGCCCATTTCCCAGTCAGTCCTCCAGCACCTTCCTGTCTCTCTATTAGTGCGACGCCCATGGCAGTTTCCCAACTGGGGCACAGGCCCCGTTATTCTCAGCTAAATTCAGCCTCAGCTCCGTCTCCTGGCTGTCATTGATATGAGCAATAGAGACAGAAAGGTGCCCAAGGAGCAAGTGGGAAGTTCAAATTTGTGGCTCGAAATCAATACTTCAACATTTGTCAGTGAAATATGTTATTTATACTGGGTTTTTAGTTATTGGATTTAGGCATCGGAGGAAAAGGATAGAGGGTTTTATAGTATAACTTTTCCTTTCTAACTAGTGTCTGCCACGGCTCAGTGGGCAGCACTGTCACCTCTGAGTCAGAAGGTTAAGACCCAGTCAGGGACCTGTGGGCAAAAACCAGTTCAACATTCCTGGTCCCAGCACTGAGGGAGTGCTGCACTGTCAGAACAGCCTTCTTTCAAATAAGATGTTAAACTGAGGCCCTGTCTGCCCCTCTCAGGTGGGTGTAAAAGTTCCCACAGCCGCTATTTTGAAGAAGAGCGGGGGAGTTATCCCGGGTGTCCTGGTCAATATTTATCCCTCAATCAACATCACTAAAAACACATCATCTGCTCATTATCACATTGCTGTGTGTGGGATCTTGCTGTGTGTAAATTGGCTGCTGTGTTTCCTACATTACAACAGTGAGTATAGGGGCTGCTTTAGCTCACTGGGCTAAATCGCTGGCTTTTAAAGCAGACCAAGCAGGCCAGCAGTACGGTTCGATTCCCGTCCCAGCCTCCCCGGACAGGTGCCAGAATGTGGCGACTAGGGGCTTTTCACAGTAACTTCATCGAAGCCTACTCGTGACAATAAGCGATTTTCATTTTTTCATTACACTTCAAAAGCACTTCATTGACTGTAACGCACTTTGGGACGTCCTGTGGTTGTGAAGGCGCTATAGAAATGTAAGTTTTTAATATGTTTTCTGATCTTGTTATCTGGAACTTAATAGATTTCAGTCACCCCCAACGTACCATTTAATAAATGGGGCAGCACGGTAGCATGGTGGTTAGCATAAATGCTTCACAGCTCCAGGGTCCCAGGTTCGATTCCCGGCTGGGTCACTGTCTGTGTGGAGTCTGCACCTCCTCCCCGTGTGTGCGTGGGTTTCCTCCGACTGTTTCCTCCCACAGTCCAAAGATGTGCGGGTTAGGTGGATCGGCCATGCTAAATTGCCCATAGTGTCCTAAAAAAAAAGTACGGTTAAGGGGGGGGTTGTTGGGTTACGGGTATAGGGTGGATACGTGGGTTTGAGTAGGGTGATCATTGCTCGGCACAACATCGAGGGCCGAAGGGCCTGTTCTGTGCTGTACTGTTCGATGTTCTAAATTCACTTTGGGTCAGACAAGACTTGAACCAATTAAGGCAAAGGCAGAATTCTCTGGAGAGTAAATTTTAAAAGAAGTTTATTAAATGAAAAATGTTCACAGAACAACTTTAATACATTGACTTTTCCAACTTCATGTGGGTGATCAGTCTGTAGCAGCGTAACCCTCTCTGGCTCCTTCTTTGACAGTAATTCTTGTGGAATTCAGCCTCGGGAGTCTGGCTCCTTCTTTGACAGTAATTTCCTTGGAACTCGGCCTTGGGAATCTTCAGTACTTGGCCAGCAAGGAAGACCCTCGGGGAACCTACTTTTATCCCCAAAGTGACCATTACCTCACGTCAGAGTTGGGCCTGTTGTAACATGACAATTGGTCAATTTGGTCACTAATAAATTGAATTGGATCCCCAATTACTGACACCACCTTCTCTCGTTATCTCAGACAGGAATACAGTAGAACTGTTTCATACTATCCCTTTATCTGATTCTATACAATCCTTTATTTATCCAGTTTCAAATGTTGAGGCTAATCAGAGCTTGAAGATCTCTCTTGCCAGTACATTTATCTTCATTTCGTATTCATTACATACACAGAAATTAATTAAGCTTTTACATTTTTGCAGCAAATAAACCTCAGTTTTTCATGATAATTATTGATTCATGATGGATTCATTAGTCAATTCGATTATGCCTCACTAGGTATTACTGCTACTGGCTGATAGCTGATTAATACAGTAATCTAATTCATACATTTGGTTAATACAAGATACACTGGTTTAAAAAGACAGATTATGGAAGGCAATAGCTTTCTTTTTTACCAATCTTGATCAGGTTGAATAATAAGCTTATTCTTGAGCCAGACTTGGGTAGAATATGACAGCCCGCTATTTGTCAAAATATGATAAACGATTTCTGCTAGCTCTGCAGTTTCGAAACATTTGGGTTTGTACAATCTTAATTTATAAAAGAACAATTCAGCCATTACAATATTATCTATCACATTGTTTTGCGAATTATAACTTAATCAAAGTTTATTGTTGAATAATAAACTGTTTTGTGACTGGCTTCGAACATGAAATCTATAGGTGATTAACAAAGAAATGTTACATAATCTGTGCAAGAAACTAGATGTTAGGGTTTAAAATGACTTCCTTGACCGTGTTACTTATATCCATGAATACGGTGCAAAAGTGATGGAATTAAAAAATTTAATAGATTTCCCAGTCCTGCCTACAGTTTTATACATTACAACAATGACTACACTTAGCACTGCACTCATTATGCTTCACCCGATGACTATGTATTTACATTGTGTATTTATTGTATGTCCTATGTTTTTCGGGCATGGAACAATCTGCCCGGACTGTACACAGAACAATACTTTCACTGTACTTCAGTACACGTAACGATATATTTAAATCTAAAATCTAAATCTTTTGGAGGTGCTGTGATACTATGCAAAAGGAATTTTAAAAAAAATTTCCTCAAACCTGGTCCCCTCGTCAAAAAGATTGGCAAAGATTGAGCTTTAATTTTGAGCAATATTTTGATCCTCTCCGAAATTCTCAATGAAAATCCAAACACACAATATCCTGAATAATTTGTTTTTAAAACACAGGCAAGTTGTTGCGATCAGGAGAGCATTACCTGAAAAGGCAGCAAGGAACAGATTCAACTCTTTCTTTCAAAAGAGAATTGGACAAGATCCTTGAAAAGAACATTTCTGGACAATGGCATTAATTGGTTGGCTCTTTCACAGATCTGGCATCAGCACGATGGGCCGAATGGTCTCCCTCTGTGCGAGCTGAGCCTCGTGTGCTGTTAACCTGAGTGGTAATAGTGGTAAAGGTACCTGGGTATAAATGGACCTGGGTGTCCTGTTAATAAGTCACTGAAGGCTAACATACAGGTGCAGCAAGTTATTAGGAAGGCTGATGGGATGTTAGCCTTTATCACAAGCGGATTTCAGTACAGGAGTAGTGAAGACTTGCTTCAATAGTATAGGACCTTGGTTAGACTACAGCTGGAGTACTGTGTGCAGTTTTACTCCCCTTACCTTGGGAAAGGTATTATTGCCACAGAGGGAGGGTAATGAAGGTTCACCAGACTTGTTCCGGGGATGGGAGGACTGTCCTATGAAGAGAGATTGGGGAAACTGGGCCTCTAGTCTGCAGAGTTTTAAAGAATGAGAGGGGATTTCATTGAAACCCACACAATCCACAAAGGAATAGGGTGGGTGCAGGTGAGATGTTTCCCCTGGTTGTGGAGTGGAGAACCAGGGGACACAATTTCAAAATAAGGGGGAAGCCACTTAGGACGGGTCTCGGAGGAGACATTTCTTTACTCAGAGGGTTGTGAATATTTGGAATTCTCTATCCCAGAGGGCTGTGGGAGCTCAGTCATTGAGTGTGTTTAAAGCAGAGACTGATAAATTTTTAAATCCCAATAACATAAAGGGATATGGGGATAGTGTGGGGGAAAGGCATTGAAGTGGATGATGAGCCCTGATTGTATTGAATGGTGGAGCAGGCTCGATGGGCTGAATGGCCAACTCCTGCTCCTATGTTCCAATGATGCAAAGATAGGTAGGAAAGTAAATTGTGAAGAGGACATAAGGAGATTACAAAGGGATACAGATACGTTAAGTGAGTGGGAAAAGATCTGCTAACTGGAGAATAATGTGGGAAAATGTGAAATTGTCCATGTTGGCCAGAAGAATATAAAAGCTTATTATCTAAATGGTGAGAGATTGCAGAGCTCTGAGATTCAGAGGGATCTGGGTGTCCAAGAGCATGAATCACAAAAGGCGAGTATACAGGTACAGCAAGTAATTAGGAAAGCTAATAGAATGTTGTTGTTTATTGTGGGGGAATTGAATACAAAAGTAGGGATGTTATGCTTCAGTTATACAGGACATTGGTGAGACCACATCTGGAGCACTGTGTACAGTATTGCTCTCATTTAAGGAATTATGTCAATGTGTTGAAAACGGGCTGAATTCTCCGACCCCCTGGGGCCGGCGTAAATCCCACCCCCGCCGTGGCCGGAATTCACAGGCTGGGCTTGTCTCCGATGGAGTTTAGGTGACTTGATTGAACCATATAAGATCCCGAGGGGCCTCGACAGGGTGGATGTGGAAAGGATGTTTCCTCTTGTGGGAGAATCTAGAAATTGGAGTCACATTAAAAGTAATAAGTTGCCCATTTAAGGCAGAGGAGAACTTTTTTCTCTCAGAGCGTTGTGAGTCTTTGGAACTCTCTTCCTCAAAGGGCGGTGGAAGCAGAGTCTGTGAATATGTTTAAGGCAGAGCTGGATAGAATCTTGATAAGCAAGGGGGTGAAAGGTTATCAGGGGGTCAGTGGGAATGTGGAGTTGAGGTTAGTCAGATCAGCTGTGAACGTATTGAATGGTGGAGCAGGCTCGAGGGGCCGAGTGGCCTACCCCGTTCCTAACTCGTATGTTATCACATCCTTTATAATAGATTGTAGCATTTTCCCTCCTACTAATGTTTGTGGTTTGGTGGGAGGATGGGATCGTTGTTATTGACATGTTTGTTACTGATTATTATTTATTGTTGGTGGGTGCAAATTTGGGAGAAAAATGTGAAAAAGGAGAATAAAAATATTTTTAAAAAATGAAATAAACTCTCCTGTCTCTGCCTGGAATGGACCCACATTGGTCTTTGCTAATCTTTTCCTTTTCACATTCCTACAGGAGCTTTTCCAGTTTTCACCAGTTTTCTCTCATATTGTATTTTCTCTTTATCAGTATCTTGGTCCTTTGCTGAATTCGAAAACAAGTTCCCAATCCTCAGGCTCACTACTATTTGGGCCACTTTATAAGCCTCTTCCATGGGTCTGATGGAATCTTTAACGTTTCTTGTTAGTTACGGTTGCATCACTTTTCCTGTTGGATTTTTGTTCCCAAAAGGAATCTATATTAGTTGTATATATGTGAAATGAAAGTCGCCAAAGTCCCAGAGGACCATAGCCTGCTGCCCCTTTGACAGAGTGCACTGACTGGTGGTGATTCAAACTGAGGGTCACCACATATCAGATGAGGGGCAATGTTGAGAAGGCTGGGCCTTCATGGATAAGCACAGCTGGAGTTGAAGCCACACTGTTCATGTCGCTCTGCATCAGAAACATGCCACCCAGCCAACTGACCTAAATGATCCCCCTGTAAATATTTAATAATTTCTTCACGATTAGCTATTGCCTGGTCTCCAATCAATTTCCCAGTCAATCACAGGTAACTTGCCCCTCATCCTTTGAGTTTCCTTCTGAGAGAAATATCAGGTAAACTAAACAAAGGAACCATGTAATAATGGGGAACCATCTCCATGGCAACATAGTATGCTTTGTGGGGTTGAAAAGAGAAATGGCAATGAAATATCTTCAAACTTTCAAACAATGCCACGGTAGCATAGTAGTTCGCACAGGTGCTTCAGAGCTCCAGGGCCCCGGCTTGGGTCACTGTCTGTGCAGAGTCTCATGTTCCCCTGTGTCTGCGCGAGTTTCCTCCGGATGCTCTGGTTTCCTCCCACAGTCCAAAGATGTGCCGGTTCGGTGGATTGGCCATGCTAAATTGCCCCTTAGCGTTCAGAAAAGGTTAGGTGGGGTTACGGGGATAGGGTAGAGATGTGGATGCTCTTTCCAAGGGTTGGTGTGGACTCGATGGGCCAAATGGCCTCCTTCTGCACAGTAAATTTGATGTTTATGTGTCTGACCAACTGTCAGGACAAACAAAATGACATCTTGGGTGTAATTGAGAGCAGAAACACTAACAGCAAAATAAAACAACCGAAATCAATGATGAACTTGTTGGTGTCTCATCGTGTGCAATGAATCATGGAATCCTTTCCCCCAGAGAAGATGTGAACAATCTTTACCCAGTGTGAATTATCTGGTGTGTCTGCAGCTTAGATAATTGAGTGAATCCCTTCCCACATTGTGAGCAGGTAAATGGCCTCTCCCCAGTGTGAACTCGCTGGTGTGACTGCAGACTGGATGTTTGAGTAAATCCTTTCCCACACTTGGAACAGATGAATGGCCTCTCCCCAGTGTGAACTCGCTGGTGTGACTTCAGAGTGGATATTTGAGTAAATCCTTTCCCGCACGTGGAACAGATGAATGGCCTCTCCCCAGTGTGAATACGCTGGTGTCTCAATAGATGGGATGAATCAATGAATCCCTTCCCACACTGGGAGCAGGTGAATGGCCTCTCGCCAGTGTGAACTCGCTGATGTGTTTGCAGGGCGAATATTTGAGTAAATCCTTTCCCACACTGGGAACAAGTGAATGGCCTCTCGCCAGTGTGAACTCGCTGGTGTACCTGCAGGTTGGATAATTGAGCAAATCCTTTTCCACACTGAGAGCAGGTGAACGGCTTCTCCCCAGTGTGAATTCGCTGGTGTGTCAATAGGTGGGATGAATCACTGAATCCCTTCCCACACTGAGAGCACGTGAATGGCCTCTCCCCGGTGTGAATTCGCCCATGTACCTGCAGTCGGGATAATTGAGTGAATCCCTTCCCACACTGAGAGCAGGTGAATGGCTTCTCCCTCGTGTGAACTTGCTGATGTTTCTGCAGAGTGCCCGAATGTCTGAATACCTTCCCACACAGAGAGCAGGTGAACGGTTTCTCCCCAGTGTGAACTCGCTGATGTGTCTGCAGGGTGGATGAGAAACTGAATCCCTTCCCACATTGTGAGCAGATGAATGGCTTCTCCCCAGTGTGAACTCGCTGGTGTGCCTGTAGGCTGGAAAACCGAGAGAATCCCTTCCCACACTGAGAGCAGGTGAACGGCCTCTCCCCAGTGTGAACGCTCTGGTGTCTCTGCAGGTGGGTAAACCGAGTGAATCCCTTCCTACATTGGGAGCAGGTGAACGGCCTCTCCCCAGTGTGAACTTGCTGGTGGCTCCACAGATGGGATAACTGAGCGAATCCCTTCTCACACTGATAGCAGGTGAATGGTCGCTCCCCAGTGTGACTGCGTCGATGGGTTTCCAATTGTGATGGGAATCTGTATGCCTTTCCACAATCCCCACATATCCACGGTTTCTCCATGTTTTGGGTCTCATCGGATCTCTCCAGGTCGGACATTCAGTTGAAGCTTCGTCCACACACTGAACACGTGTACGGTCTCTCCCCGCTGTGAATGGTGTGATGTTTTTTCAGGCTGTCTAAACTATTCACAGAGTCAGTGCTCTGGGACACTCTCACTCACGTGTTTCAGTGCTTTTTCAGTGTCTTGTCGCCGATAGAACAGATAAGCATTACTCCTTCTAGATTCAAATGCCGATAATGTAATCTTCCAAGGAATCGAGGGACTCTGTTAGATCTCGACGTGATGTTTGAGATTTCTGTCTGTGATTCCTCCTCTTCTAATATCCTGTAAAATGTTTCAAGACTCTAAGTAAATGTACTTTCTTGCAGAAGAAGCAATAATATCTCTAATCTGTACCATATAACACCAGACATATCGCAGTCCAATATTATTTACTGTCCCCTTAAATGTCAGCCATCGCCTGGGGACAGCAGCCCTTTAATTGTGAACATTAGGCAAGAGACCATCCTTTTAGCCAGACAAATAAATGTGTCAAGCTGAGGGAGCAAAGGATGTCAATGTCTTTAAGAGAGAGAGAGAGACCAGGGCCAAGCTTTCCAGAGTCTGCACCCTCCCTGGATTCACTTCCTTTCCCTTCAGTTGCTGCAAGTGACCAATTGAAGGTGAGAATGAGAAAATAAATGGAAAGGGGGAGAAAAGAAAGTGTTTTACTCACAGATGTTGGAAACAGGATGAAAATTCAGTCTGTGTGAATCGCCATTTTGAGTCACAGGAAGCCCGCGCTTTGATTGGCTGGAGGAAAAGAGTCCTTCTGGTGCTCTGGGTTCCCCATTGGTCGACACCTCAAGCAGGAAGACGGGTCACTTCTCCGCACATGCGCATCATCGCCTCTCCCTTGAACATGCGCAGTCATGGGCTGGGGGGAGGGGAAACCACAGAGCGGCTTCTCGCTCTGGCCGGAGCCGTCAGCCGGTTGCCTGGAAACTTTGTCTGGAGGAGGTGGGCGGGGAACAATGGGTGGGGGCGGGGGTCCCGCGTCCGCGTCGGGCCTGCGCGCTGGAACCCTGTGACATCACCGCGGAGCACCGTGATTCCTATTGGCTGAGATCCTGGCAGGGCACCCTTGTGACGTCACAATGCGGAGGTTGGGCTAAAACTTCCTCCTCTGCAACATCTGGGAGGAAATCAATGTTTCCCCCTTTCCATTTCTTTCCTCATTCTGGGGGGGGGGGGGGGGGGCATTGTTGAATTGCAACAACTGAAATCCATTGAGGGGGCAGACTCTGGAAAGGTTGGCCCAGGTCTCTCTCCCCAAAGAGAAAATGATGGAAAATCTCAGCAGGTCTGGTAGAATCTGTCGGGAGAAAAAGGGGCTCATGTTTCGAGTCCAGATCACCCTTTGTCAAAGCTAAAGACAGAGAAATTGGGAAATATTTATACTGCAGATTGAGAATGAAAGATGAGTCATAGTCACATAAACGCAAGGAAATGGGGTGCTAATGACCACAGAAACCAAGGGGAAACAGTGCTAATGGCAGTCCCCAGAGACCCAAATGTGTGAAAGGCCAAACTGCAGAGAAACATCAGACGTGACAGATATAGATTGGGGGGGGGGGGGGGGGGGGAGCAAAGGGGAGAAAGGGTAACAAAAGGTGGATAAGATGGGGGGGGGTGAATATATATAAAGAAAGAAGAGTGAAAGAAATGGTCAGAAACAGTTAAAATGAAATGGGATGAAAACAAATGGGTCGAGGTGGGGTAAAGCTAATCATCTGAAGGTATTGAATTCGATGTTGAGATTGGAAGGCTGCAGCGTGCCTAACCGGAAGATGAAATGTTGTACCTCCAGTTTGCGTTGAGCTTCACTGGAACATTGCAGCAGGCCAAGAACAGACATGTGGGCATGGAAGCAGGGTCATGTGTTAAAATGGCCAGCAACAGGAAGGTCAGGGTCCTGAATGTGCACAGACCGAAGGTGCTCAGCAAAGTGATCACCCAGTCTGCGTTTGGCCTCTCCAATATAGAGGAGACCACATTGGTAGAAGCGAATGTAATAGACCAAATTGAAAGAGGTGCAAGTGAAACGCTGCTTAACCTGGAATGAGTGTTTTGGGCCTGGGATGTTAAGCATGGAAGAGGTAAAAGGGCAGGTGTTACACCGTCTGCGATTGCATGGGACGGTGCCATGGGTGATGGGAGAGGTGTGGGTATGGTGGAGGAGTGGACTAGATTATCTCTCTCTCTCTCTCTCTTAAAGACATTGACATTCTTTGCTCCCTCAGCTTGACACATTTATTTGTCTGGCTAAAAGGGATGGTCTCTTTCCTAATGTTCACAATTAAAGGGCTGGTTTCCCCAGGAGATGGCTGACATTTATGGGGGCAGTAAATTAATATAGGACAGAGATATGTCTTGTTATATGGTACAGATTAGATATATTATTGATGGTTCTCTTTAAAATTCATTGATTATTCTTTCCAGTCTTGGAATAGTATTAGTCACTTGGTACCACAGAACTGGAGTGTTGCGAAAAAGAAGGACCTGCAGTTGTAGCTTTTTGTCTTCACCAATCAGGATGGATGCAAGAATACCAAATTTCAAAAGGATCATTGTTTGTTGCTTCAGAAAGTAGGGTGTGATTGGTTGGAAAGTCTGAATTGATTGGCTGATACTTTGCTATTTTGAATGCAGCAGGGAGCTATTGAACACCAATCTGTGTGTTGAGAAAAGGTGCAAAGTTCTTTCCAGTACACCATATGATCATCAAGTCACTGTTTCTTGGACTGGAAGTGGTGAGGATTGACCTGTTGGCCAGAATGAACCAGCACCTGGAGAACTGGGAGGATGTATATTACATACAGCAGAGTGTGAATGGAAGGAGAGTGTGTGAGACAGAGGTTTACTTTTGGGGTACGAGTGAGGAAAGAATGTTCTGTTTCTGTCTGAATCTCCATTTTGTACTGACAGTGGTGAATTCATTTTACAGGATATGAAATGAAATGAAATGAATTAAATTAAATGAAATGAAAATCGCTTATTGTCACGAGTAGGCTTCAATGAAGTTACTGTGAAAAGCCCCTAGTCGCCACATTCCGGCACCTGTCCGGGGAGGCTGGTACGGGATTCACACGGGATATTAGAAGACATAAATCTCAAACCCAGCAGGGCAGCACGGTAGCACAAGTGATTTGCACTGTGGCTTCACAGCGCCAGGGTCCCATGTTCGATTCCCGGCTTGGGTCACTGTCTGTGCGGAGTCTGCACGTTCTCCCCGTGTTTCCTCTGGGTACTCCGGTTTCCTCCCACAGTCCAAAAGACGTGCAGGTTAGGTGGATTGGCCATGATAAATTGCCCTTAGTAACCAAAAAAAGGGTTAGGAGGGGTTATTGGGTTACGGGAATAGGGTGGAAGTGAGGACTTAAGTGGGTCGGTGCAGACTCGATGGGCCGAATGGCCTCCTTCTGCACTGTTCTATGTCAACATCAGGGGAACATCTGACAGAATCTCTTGATTCATGGGACCAGAATATTATTGGCCCTGGAATCTTCAGGATAAATGTTGGTTTGGCCTGCCTGTTTAAAAAGATTATAATCATCCGTGTGACTGGAAAAGCTCTGAGACTCACAGACACTCGAGTGAGAGTGTTCCAGCGAACTATCTGTGAAAAGAGCTTTAACCAGTTACACAGCCTGAAAAAACATTGCACCAATCACAGTGGGGAGACCGAGTTCTGTGTGTGGAGACTTCAATAGATTATCAAACCTAGAGAGACATGGGAACACCAGCACAATGGAGAAATGTGAAGACCATGGGAAGGGATTCAAAGGCTCATCGCTGTTGGAAATTCATCAGCGCAGTCACACTGGGGAGAGGCCGTTCACCTGCTCTCACTGTGGGAAGGAATTCACTCAGTTATCCTCCCTACATATGCACCAGCGAGTTCACACCAGGGACAGGGTGTTCACCTGCTCTCAGTGTGGGAAGAGATTCACTCCGTCATCTCATCTGCAGGCACACCAGCGAGTTCACACTGGGGAGAGGCCATTCACCTGCTCCGTGTGTGGAAAGAGATTCAGTCAATTGTCCAACATGCTGAGACACCAGGGCAGTTGTAACAGTGAGCAACACTTGAAATGCTTTGACAGGAAGTGGGTTTAAAATCTCTGTGGACCTGATGTTCCACCAGCGCATTCATACTGAGGAGCGATCGTTCAGCTGTTCTCACTGTGCAAAGAAGTTTAAAATGTCATCCGACCTGGTGATACACCAGCGAATTCACACCGGAGAATGGCCGTTCACCTGCTCTCAGTGTGGGAAGGGATTCAGTCATTCATCCACACTGCGGACACACCAGCGAGTTCACACTGGGGATAGGCCATTCAGCTGCTGCTCTCAGTGTTGCATGGCACGGTAGCACAGTGGTTAGAACTGTTGCATCACTGCTACAGGGTCCCAGGTTCAATTCCCTTCGGTCACTGTGTGGAGTCTTTTCACAGTAACTTCATTGCAGTGTTAATGTAAGCCTGCTTGTGACTATAAAAGGGTTATTATTATTCCAAGAAGAAATAGGGAGAATTTATAATGGTGAATAAGGAAATGGCAGAGAAACGAAACTATGTGTGTCTGTCTTCACGGAGGAAGATACAGAAATTGTCCCCAAAACTAGAGAACCAAGGGACCAGTGAGCACGAGGAACTGAAAGAGATTAGTATTAGTGAAAAAGTAGCACTGGAGAAATTAATGTGATTGAAAATTAATAAAGCTGATGCTCTACATCCCAGAGTGTTGAAAGAGGCGGCTGTAGAGATAGTGGATACATTGGTGATCATCTTTCAACATTCTATAGATTCTGGAATGGTTCCTGCAGATTGGAAGGTGGTAAATGTAACCCCACTATTTAAAGAGGGAGAGAGAAAACGGGGAACCACGGACCCATTAACCAGATAACTGATGTGGAGATGCCGGCGTTGGACTGGGGTGAGCACAGTAAGAAGTCTTACAACACCAGGTTAAAGTCCAACATGTTTGTTTCAAACACTAGCTTTCGGAGCACTGCTCCTTCCTCGGGTAAATGAAGAGGTATGGTCCAGAAACATATGTATAGACATCGTCAAATATGCAAGACAATGCTTTGAATGTGAGCATTTGCAGGTAATTAAATCTTTACAGATCCAGAGAGACGGGTAATCCCAGGTTAAAGAGGTGTGAATTGTTTCAAGCCAGGACAGTTGGTAGGATTTCGCAAGCCCAGGCCAGTTGGTGGGGGATGAATGTAATGCAACATGAATCCCAGGTCCCAGTTGAGGCCGTACTCGTGTGCAGAACTTGGCTATACATTTCTGCTTGGCGATTCTGCGGTGTCGCGCGTCCTGAAGGCCGCCTTGGAGAACACTTACCCGGAGATCAGAGGCTGAATGCCCTTGACTGCTGAAGTGTTCCCCGACTGGAAGGGAACATTCCTGTCTGGTGATTGTCGCGCGATGCCCGTTCATTCGTTGTCGCAGCGTCTGCTTGGTCTCGCCAATGTACCACGCTTCGGGACATCCTTTCCTGCAGCGTATGAGTTAGACAATGTTGGCCGAGTCACACGAGTATGTACTGCGTACCTGGTGGGTGGTGTTTCCACGTGCAATGGTGGTATCCATGTCGATGATCTGGCACGTCTTGTAGAGATTGCCATGGCAGGGTTGTGTGGTGTCGTGGTTGCTGTTCTGTAGGCTGGGTAGTTTGCTGAAAACAATGGTTTGTTTGAGGTTGCGCAGTTGTATGAAGGCAAGTAGTGGGGGTGTGGGGATGACCCTGGCAAGATGTTCATCTTCATCGATGACATGTTGGAGGCTGCGAAGGCTTCCTCCCGGTGCTCCGGTTTCCTCCCATAAGTCCCGAAAGACGAGCTGTTAGGTAATTTGGTCATTCTGAATTCTCCCTCTGTGTACCCGAACAGGCGCTGGTGTGTGGCCCCTTGGGGATTTTCACAGTAACTTAATTTCAGTGATAAGGTAAGCCTACTTGTGACAATATTAAAGATTATTATTATATTAGTTTTGTTAAAGTCCGGTTATCTCTACCAGAAGGCAGACGCTGTTATGCTTTATTGGTACCATGGCAGGAAACTCTTGGGCATCTTTATGATGCATGTTGATGACTGCCTATGTGATTGTATGAGTGAGTTCCAGAACAATGTTACTGACAGGATCAGAACAATATTTAAGATTTGGAGTCAGGCTTCTGGGACCTTTAAATAAATTGGATTGGAAATCGGGCAGTGTGGATCTGATGTGACTTTACATCAACAATCTCACAGAGACAGTATGAACCCTGTTACAGTCAATGGGGCCGGGGCCTCACAGAAAGATGAAGATGTTTCCAAAGCTGGGACTGAGCAGCTGCAAAGTTGAATTGACCAATTGGATTGGCTGGGCCCACAGCCAAGGCCAGATACAAGTTTTGATATCTTCGAGCCTAGTTCTGTAATGAAACGTCCAAAGATCGAGGATATTTAACAGGCGAACAAAACATTAAAAAATTGCAAGATGGAGAAATGTGTGCTGAAATTTCCATTTTTGGGTGAGCTGCAAAATATAAAATGGATTGTTTTTAGTGATGCCTCACACTCGCATGAGCCTGTCTCAGTGCCTGTACACTGAGTGATGTTTAAACATCTCTTTCAGCAGAAGAACTGACAAACATTTCTCCTTCGAGATTCAATGGTCGATGATATTCAGCTCCCATGAATCGAGTGACTCTGTCACATCTTGACGTGATATTTGGTGTGAAATTTCTGTCTGTAAATCCTACCCTTCTAATACCCTGTAAAATTAGTTTACAAAAGCCATCACTGTTAGTGCAGGATACCCAAATGGAATGTGAAATTCGATCCTATTGTAAGATCTGGGTTTGGCTCCAATCTCAATTGTAATCCTCAAATCAATTACACGTCAGAATAAGTTGTGAAAGTTCCCTGAAAGGAACCTGCAGCTCCTGCCTAGTTACAGACCATTCTGGGTACAAGAATGTTGTCACAGAATTTATTAAGTTAATTGTAATAAGTACATAACCAAGGCAGTGGATCAGTCCATTCACTCTGGATCACCAGCTCTCGGCTTCTGGGTGACTGTGGAACTGTCTCTTGTTCTGTTGACTGAAGTCTATCCTCTTACTTCATGTTGTGTTGTGCACTGAGCGCCAGAGAATTGTAGCTCATTAACCCTTTCCAGCAATTACCTCAACGCATGGTCGGTAGTATCCTGTGGTTCTGATTGGCCCAAGCAGCCCATGATCAGTCCCTGATTGGTTAAATGGGGCACGATCAATGTCTGATTGGATTCTGAAGGATATCGGTCACCTTGCTGATGTGTGATGTCACTTTCTCATTGTGGTGTCACTTCCTCATAATTAACATTCGTCAGGCTCATCGTCCTAACTGATACCATAGAATCACTGAATCCCTGCAGTGCAGAAAGAGGCCATTCAGCCCATCAAGTCTCCACCGGCCCTCTGAAAGAGCACCTTATCTCGGTCCACTCCCCCACCCTATCCCCATAAACCCACCTAACCTGCACATCTTTGGACTGTTGGAGGAAACTGGAGCACCCAGAAGAAACCCACACAGACACAGGGACAATGTGCAAACTCCACACAGACAGTGACACAAGGCCAGAATTGAACCCGGGTCCCGGACGCTGTGAAGAGGCTGTGCTAACCATTGTGCCACCATGCTGAGATGATACATAGAACATAGAACAGTACAGCACAGAACAGGCCCTTCGGCCCTCGATGTTGTGCCGAGCAATGATCACCCCACTTAAACCCACATAACCCGTATCCCAACAATCCCCCCATTAACCTTACACTACGGGCAATTTAGCCTGGCCAATCCACCTAACCCGCACATCTTTGGACTGTGGGAGGAAACCGGAGCACCCGGAGGAAACCCACGCACACACGGGGAGGACGTGCAGACTCCACACAGACAGTGACCCAGCCGGGAATCGAACCTGGGACCCTGGAGCTGTGAAGCATTTATGCTAACCATCATGCTACCGTGAGGCCCCCTTCAGGTGTCATGTGTAACTTCTTAGTGACTGCTGGTGACTGAAGCAAGTTACTTAAATACAAATAACTAAAGGTACACAAGATACACAAACTTAAACTAATACAGTAATTCCTACTGAACACAGAAAATAAATCCATAAAGATGATTAGTGTACTGAAGTTCAAGTAATAAGATACACATTATAAAATACAATTTTTCCATTCATAAATTACATGTTCAGAAGAAATAAAAGTCACAGAAATGACATAACCACAACACCATTACAGAAACTGATTGTAAAACCCACACCAATGCAGAAAATCTGTTGTAGAATTTGAAGGAAAGTGATCACTTTGCTGTAAGTTAAAAAGTGAACACATTTTAAGACAGAATTTCTCCAGCATTGACACAATTAAACTACAAGAAACATCATGTGTATCCCCAAATCCTGCAATAAACTGTAATAGATTCTCATTTAGTGCTGGTCCTGTGGTAAAACCATAAAACATAACCCTACTTTGGACTAAGACAATATGGCGCAAGTCACTTGTCAAGGACCAGTGCACCTGAATACAGAGACTCACACAGTGCAATACCGTATTAAGTGAATTGATTCATACACTTTGATTCTGCGATAACGGAACATAACAAAACCAACACTATAAAATGACTAAACATGGACTTCCCTATAATATTATGATCACTGTTACCTAGATGCTCCGTCACCACGTGCTTATTGATTAAGCCTGTCTCACTGCGCACTGAGGTCTCGGATAGAATGCTCCCCGGTTCGCTCAACATTTGATTAAAGTCAATTATGATTATTGTCATACATTAATGACCAGCCTTATTTATTAATTCCTGTACATTCTACCTCCAGTTTAATTAATGTTCGGAGGCCCATTTACTACCCCCACAAGACACCTTGTAACTTCTTATCTCTTAGCTCAAGCAAAGCTGATTCCACACCCTGAGCTTTCAGGCTAAGTTTTAATAATAATAATCTTTATTATTGTCACAAGTAGGCTTATAATATTGCAATGAAGTTACAGTGAAAATCCCCTCGTCGCCACATTCCGGCGCCTGTTCGGGTACACAGAGGGAGAGTTCAGAATGCCCTATTCACCGAACAAGCATGTCTTTCGGAACTTGTGGGAAGAAACCGGAGCACCCGGAGGAAATCCACGCAGGCACAGGAAGAATGTGCAGACACTGCACAGACAATGACCAAAGCCGAGAATCGAACACGGGTCCCTTCGCTGTGAAGCAACAGTGATAACTACTGTGCTACATACTAAACTAATGTAACCCTTAATGAACAGGAGTGATCCCGTCATCTTTTCCAAACTTCTTGCCGTTCCGATATGTCAAATACCCTTCAGCGTTTCGATCCCAGCTTGGTCACATTTCAACCAAATCTCTGTAATGTCTATCAGGGCACACACATTCATATCCAACTGCACTGACAATTCATCCCTTTGTTACCAATGCTGCGTGCCTTTTCAATCCATTTTCAGGGGTCAATAATCCGATAGGGATCTCAAGAGAAACCTCCTTCTCCAGCGAGTGGGGAGAATGTGGAACTCACTCCCACGGCGAGTGGTTGAGGTGAACAGCATGAATACATTGAAGGGGAAGCTAGATACATACATGAGGGAGAAAGGAATAGAAGGATATGCTGATGGGGGGAGATGAAGAGGGGTGGGTGGAGGCTCATGTGGAGCATCAATACTGACAGAGACCAATTGAGCCGACTGGCCTGGCCCTGTGCTGTAGACTCAATGGAACAGAGAGTATTTTAGATCTACCTGTAGTGGTCGGTAAAACATTGTTCTTGGGATGTGGGCGTTGCTGCCTGGGCCAGTATTTGTTGCCCATTCATAATGGCCTTTGAACTGAGAGGCTTGCTAGGCCATTTCAGTGGGGGCCAGTTAAGAATCAACCCCAGCTCAGTCAAAGCAGATTTCCTTCCCTGAAGGAGATTAGTGGACCAAGTGAATTTTCCCGACAATTGATAATGGTTTCATGGTCATCATGGGACTTGTAATTCCAAATTTCTATTGAATTCAAATTTCACCATCTGTCCAGGTGGGATTCGAACCCCAGAATAATACCTGGATCTCTGGATTACTAGTCCAGTGGCAATACCACTAGGCCACCGCCTCCCCCATACTATCGAGGATAAAATTAATGCAAAGTCGTGTGACTGGCCAGAATGTACCTATTGTATTGAACCTTGGTTAGACTGCAGCTGGAGGATTGTGTGCACTTGAACTCCCCTTATCGTCAGAGGCAGATGGCAATGAAAGTTCTTCAGACTTGTTCCAGGGATGGCAGGACTGCCCTTTGAGGAGAGATTGGGGGAACTGGGCCTGAATTCTTTAGAGTTTCAAATAATGAGAAGTGATCACAATAAAACCTACAAAATACACAAAGGAATAGTCAGGGGAGGTACAGGTGAGATGTTTCCCCTGGTTGGAGAGTCTGGAACCAGGGGACACAATTTCAAAATAAGGGAGAAGCCACTTAGGACGGGTCTCAGAGGAGACATTTCTTTACTCAGAGGGTTGTGAATCTTTGGAATTCTCTACCCCAGAGGGCTGTGGGAGCTCAGTCACTGAGTGTGTTTAAAGCAGAGACTGACAGATTTCTAAATCCCAATAACACAAAGGGATATGGGGATAGTGTGGGGGAAAAGGCATTGAAGTGGATGATCAACCATGATCGTATTGAATGGTGGAGCAGGCTCGATGGGCTGAATGGCCAACTCCTGCTCCTATGTTCCAATGATACAAAGATAGGTAGGAAAGTAAATTGTGAAGAGGACATAAGGAGACTACAAAGGTATAGATGGGTTAAGTGAGTGGGAAAAGATCTGCCAAATGGAGTATAATGACTGAAATATTTATTTTAAAGCTTATTATGTAAATGGTGAGAGATTGCAGAGCTCTGAGATTCAGAGGGATCTGGGTGTCCAAGAGCATGAATCACAAAAGGCGAGTATACAGGTACAGCAAGTAATTAGGAAAGCTAATAGAATGTTATTGTTTATTGTGGGGGAATTGAATACAAAACTAGGGAGGTTATGCTTCAGTTATACAGGACATTGGTGAGACCACATCTGGAGCACTGTGTACAGTATTGCTTCATTTAAGGAATGATGTCAATGTGTTGGAAGCAGTTCAGAGAAGGTTTACTGGACTCATACCTGGAATTGGAGGCTGGTCTTATGAGGAATGATTGGACAGGCTGGGCTTGTGTCCGATGGAGTTTAGGTGACTTGATTGAACCGTATAAGATCCTGAGGGGCCTTGACAGGGTGGATGTGGAAAGGATGTTTCCTCTTGTGGGAGAATCTAGAAATTGGAGTCACTTTAAAAGTAATAAGTTGCCCATTTAAGGCAGAGGAGAACTTTTTCTCTCAGAGGGTTGTGAGTCTTTGGAACTCTCTTCCTCAAAGGACAGTGGAAGCAGAGTCTTTGAATATTTTTAAGGCAGAGCTGGATAGAATCTTGATAGGCAAGGGGGTGAAAGGTTATCGGGGGATTCGGCGGGAATGTGGATTTGAGGTTACAATCAGATCAGCCGAGAACTTATTGAATGGTGGAGCAGGCTCGAGGGGCCTACACCTGCTCCTAATTCGTCTGTTATCACATCCTTTACAATAGATTGTAGCATTTTCCCTCCTACTGATGTCAGGCTAATGGGTCTGTGGTTCCCCGTTTTCTCTCTCTCTCCTTAAATAGTGGGGTTACATTTACCACCTTCCAATCTGCAGGAACCATTCCAGAATCTATAGAATTTTGAAAGTTTTTAAAAATACATTTAGAGAGCCCAATTAATTTTTTCCAATTAAGGGGCGATTTAGCATGACCAATCCACCTACCTTGCACTGGGGCTGGTTTAGTACAGTGGGCTAAACAGCTGGCTTGTACTGCAGAATAATGCCAGCAGCATGAGTTCAATTCCCGTACCAGCCTCCCCGAACAGGTGCCGGAATGTGGCCACTAGGGGCTTTTCACAGTAACTTCATTGAAGCCTACTTGTGACAATAAGCGATTATTATTATTACATCTTTGGGTTGTGGGGATGACACCCACAAGAATTTTGAAAGATGATCACCAATGTATCCACTATCTCTCCAGCCGCCTCT
The DNA here is from genome assembly GCF_902713615.1 of Scyliorhinus canicula. Classification (NCBI taxonomy): domain Eukaryota; kingdom Metazoa; phylum Chordata; class Chondrichthyes; order Carcharhiniformes; family Scyliorhinidae; genus Scyliorhinus; species Scyliorhinus canicula. Next base: position 126,322,022 of record NC_052162.1, on the reverse strand, counting down.
TTCAACACTCTGGGATGTAGAGCATCAGCTTTTGGGGATTTATTAACTTTCACCCTCGTTAATTTCTCCAGTGCTACTTTTTCACCAATACTAATCTCTTTCAGTTCCTCGTGCTCACTACTCCCTTGGTTCTCTCGTGTTTCTGGGACAATTTCTGCATCTTCCACCATGAAGATAGACACATTGTTTAGTTTCTCTGTCATTTCCTTATTCCCCATTATAAACTCTCCTGTTTCTGCCTGGAATGGACCCACATTGGTCTTTGCTAATCTTTCCCTTTTCACATTCCTATAGGAGCTTTTCCAGTCAGTTTTTATGTTTCTCCCCAGTTTGCTCTCATATCCTATTTTCTCTTTATCAGTTTCTTGGTCCTCCTTAGCTGAATTCTAAAACAAGTTAGCAGGGTAGCATGGTGGTTAGCATAAATGCTTCACAGCTCCAGGGTCCCAGGTTCAGTTCCCGGCTGGGTCACTGTCTGTGTGGAGTCTGCACGTCCTCCCCCTGTGTGCGTGGGTTTCCTCCGGGTGCTCCGGTTTCCTCCCACAGTCCAAAGATGTGCGGGTTAGGTGGATTGGCCATGCTAAATTGCCCGTAGTGTCCTAGTAAGGTTAAGGGAGGGGTTGTTGGGTTACGGGTATAGGGTGGATACGTGGGTTTGAGTAGGGTGATCGTTGCTCGGCACAACATCGAGGGCCGAAGGGCCTGTTCTGTGCTGTACTGTTCTATGTTCTAATCCTCAGGCTTACTACTATGTTGGCCCCTTTATGAGCCTCTTCCATGGATCAAATGTAATCTTTAACTTTTCATGTTAGCCACGTTGCATCACTTTTCCTGTTGGAGTTTTGTTCCTTCAAGGAATCAATATCTGTTGTATAAATGTGAAATGCAAGTCGCCAAAGTCCCAGAGGACAATAGGCTGCTCCCCCCGTTGAGAGAGAGAGAGAGCTGACTGACAGTAATTTAACCTGAGTGTCATCATACGTGAGATGGGTAGCAAGGTTGAGAAGGCGAGGGCCTCATGGATAACGTCAGCCGGTACAGGGGTTGAACCCGCTCTGTTGGCATCACTCTATATGTCACAAACCAACCATCCAGCCAACTGAACTAACTGACCCCCTTGTAAATGTGCAATAATTCCTTAAATATTAGCTATTGTCTGTCTCTCATCATACCATTTAATGTCGTTTCCAAGTCCACCTCAGACAAGTTGCTCTTCATCCCCTGATAGTTGTCTTCTGTGACAAAAACTCAAATAAATTAAGCAAAGGAACCAGAGCACATCGTCATGGCAACGCGGCATGCTTTTGGCAGCACAAAACAGAAATGGGAACTAAATATATTTTCATTTCCAAACACCCTTTCACGCTGTTATCCTTGTAAAATTTGAAACCAGATATTTGCAACAAGGCTTACAGAGCATCAGCCCACTGGAAGCAAAGTTGTGAGACCAGCCAGTCCAGCAGAAAGAAACCCTCCGACCCTCCCACTTCACCAAGTGTCAGAATGAACACGATGCAGTCCTGGATGTAATTGAGAGGAGAAACAATAACCGCAGAATCCAACCCTTGTAATCACTTGTCCATTTATTGGTGTCTCAGCAGGCGCAATGAATCACAAAATCCCTTCCCACATTTCGAGCGGGTGAACACTCTCTCTCCGGTATGAACCTATTTATGTGCCTGCATGTGGCATAACTGAGTGAATCCCTTCCCACACTGAGAGCAGGTGAATAGCCTCTCCCCAGTGTGGACTCGCTGATGTGTCTGCAGGTTGGATGAATCACCAAATCTCTTTCCACACTGAGGGCAGGTGAATGGCTTCTCTCCAGTGTGAACTCGCTGGTGTTTCTGCAGGATGGATGAATGACTGAAACCCTTCCCACACTGACAGCAGGTGAATGACCTCTCCCCAGTGTGAACTCGTTGATGTGTCTGCAGGCTGGATAATTGAGTGAATCCCTTCCCACATTGAGAACAGGTGAACGGTCTCTCCCCAGTGTGAATTCGCTGGTGTGTCCGCAGGTGGGATAACTGAATGAATCCCTTCTCACACTGAGAGAAGATGAACAGCCTCTCCCCAGTGTGACTGCGCCGATGAATGTCCAGCACAGACGGGCATCTGAATCCCTTTCCACAGTCCCCACATTTCCACGGTTTCTCCATGGTGCCAGGCTCCTTGTGTCTTTGACGATCTATTCAAGCCTCGTCCACACACAGAACACGTGTATGGTCTCTCTCCGCTGTGAATGGTGTGATGTTTTTCAGGCTGTGGAACCGATTAAAGCTCTTTCCACAGTCAGTGCTCTGGAACACTCTCACTCGGGTGTGTGTGTCTCGGTGCTTTTCCAGTCACACTAATATTTAATATCTTTTAAAGCCGACAGATTGGCAAAAAATTCTCCTTCTTGATTCAAAGTCCGACCATATTCAGGGCCAAGGAATCCAGTGACTGTCAGATCTATATGTGACGTTTGCGATTTTTGTCTATCATTCCACCTCTTCTAATTTCCTGTCAAAACAATTTACCAAAGGTGTCGCTGTCAGTACAGAATAGAAATTCAGAACACTCAATTCTAGTTTCTCGGTACACTCTTTCCTCTCTCATTCCCCAAAAGGTGTAAATCTCCATCCCACACACACTCCCTCCATTCTCACTCTGCTGTATCTAATATTCACCCTACCAATTCTTCTGAAGGTGCTGATTCAGGCTGATTGACAGATCCCTGCTCACTGCTTCCTGTCCTGGATATAGAGATCATAACAAATAGGAGCTGCAGTTGGCCATTTGGGCCATGGTGCCTGCTCAAACATTCCATGGGATCATTGGCCAATCTATCTCAGGCCATTTTCCGGCAATTTTGGCCATATCCCTTGTCCTTGTCAATATCTAGAAAAATATCAATCTCTGTCTTCAAAATACTTGATGACTAAGGCTCCACAGTCCTCTGGGGTAGTTTCACCTCATCCCCGAGTGAAGAAATCCCTCCTCATCTCAGCCTTCTCTCCATTTTACTGCCTGTTCCCCATAACCTTTGACTCCCTCGTCAATTAGAAATCTGTCGAGCTCATACGTGAAAATATTCAATGACCCCCAGACTGGGCTGGTCCATGTGGAAGAGAAATCCAGAGACTAACAACCCTCTGTGGGAAGAGATGACTGGAAATATATAGCGTAGCAAGAGTAGTTTATTACAAGAGTAGAAATAATTTTTTAAAACTTTATTACAAAACCATCAATAACTTCTCTCATCTGTACCATAGAATGGCACAGCAGCAGTGGTTAGCACTGTTGCTTCACAGTTCCAGGGTCCCAGGTTCGATTCCCGGCTTGCATCACTGTCTGAGCAGAGCCTGCATGTTCTCCCCATGTCTGCATGGGTTTCATCCGGGTGCTCTGGTTTCCTCCCACAAGTCTCGAAAGATGTACTAATTGGACCTTCTAAATTCTCCCTCAGTGTATTTGAACAGGTACCATAGTGTGGCAACTAGTTTTTCACAGTAACTTAATTGCAGTGTTAATGTAAACCTACTTGTGACACTAGTAAAGATGACTATTATCATAGCACTGGACATGTCATGGCCGATATTGACTGTCCCCTGAAATGTCAGCCATTTCCTGGGGAAACCAGCCCTTTAAATGTGAACATTAGGAAAGAGACCATCCTTTTCGCCAGACAAATAAATGTGTCAAGCTGAGGGAGCAAAGGATGTCAATGTATTTGAGAGAGAGAGAGAGAGAGAGACCTGGGCCAAGCTTTCCAGAGTATGCACCCTCCCTGGATTCACTTCCTTTCCTTCAGTTGCTGCAAGTCCCCAATGTCCCCCCAGAATGAGGAAAGAAATGGAAAGGGGGAAACATTGCAGATGTTGCAGAGGAGGAAGTTTTAGTTTGAAACTCATTGTGTGACCTCTGTGTTGTGACGTCACAATAAAGCCTTGTCTGAGTCAGCCAATCGAAATCACGCTGCTCCGCGGTGACGTCTCCGGGTTCCAGTGCGCAGGCCCGGCGCGGACACTGAGACCACACCCCCAACCTTTGTCTCGCCCGCCTCCTGTGCCTCCTCGACACAAGGTTTCCTGGCAACCGGTGAACTGTTCCGGCCAGAGCGATGAGCCGCTCGGTGGTCTCGTCCCCGACGACGCATGTGCAAGGGAGAGGGGAAGCTGCGCATGCCCATCCCTGAGCTTCCTGCTGAAGTATTGACCAGTTAAACAACTTGGAGGACCGGAAGGACCCTGGTGTTCCAACCAATCACAGCACGGTCTTTGTGTGAATGAAGACTGAGCTTCACACAGACTGAAACCTCCTCCTCTCTCCAACATCTGTGAGTAAAACATTTTCTTTTCTCCCCCATTCCATTTCTTTCCTCATTCTCACCTTCATTTGGTCACTTGCAGCAACTGAAGGGAAAGGAAGTGAATCCAGTCTGTATATTACAAACATTTTTAGTCCAGTATTATGGACAGGTATATGTCTGGCAGCCTGCAGGTAGATTTTCAGGTCTCTGTGTCCAGGATAGGAAGCAGTGAGCATGGATCTGTCAATCAGCCTGAATCAGCACCTTCAGGAGAATTGGGAGGGTGAATATTAGATACAGCAGAGTGAGAATGGAGGGAGAGTGTGTGGGATGGAGATTTAGAGCTTTTGGGGAATAAGAGAGAGAAAATAGGATTGTTTGTTCATAATTTATATCCTGTGCCGATAATAACTTTTGTAAATTCCTTTTACAGGGTATCAGAAGGGGAGGATTTACAGACAGAAATCTGAAATGAAATATCACGTAAAGATCTGAGAGAGTCACTCAATTCACCAGGACCTAAATATTATCTGTCTTATCGTGAAGGAGGAGGTGTTGTGCCTGCTTCAAATGGCCTTAAACATCAGTGTGACTGAAAAAGCACTGAGACACATACACCCAAGTGAGAGTGTTCCAGTGTACTGTTTGTGAAAAGAGCTTTAACCAGTTACACAGCCTGAAAAATCATCACACCATTCACAGCGGGGAGAGACCGTACACGTGCTCGGTGTAAGATTTCAACTCATTATTTAACCTTGAGAGACACAAGCATACCAGCATCATGGAGAAACCATGGACATGTGGGGACTGTGGGAAAGGATTCAGGTACCCATCTGAGCTGGAAATTCATCAACGCAGTCACACTGGAGAGAGACCATTCACATGCTCCAGGTGTGGGAAGGGATTCAGTGATTCATCCACACTCCGGCAACACCAGCGGGTTCACACTGGGGACTGGCCGTTCACTTGCTCTGTGTGTGGGAAGGGATTCAGTCGTTCATCCCGACTGCTAACACACCAGCGACTTCACTCCGGGGAAAGTCCATTCACCTGCTCTGCGTGTGGGAAGGGATTCACTCAGTTATCCAACCTGCTGAGCCACAACATCACTCACACAAACGAGAGACCCTTTAAATGCTCTGACTGTGGGAGCAGTTTCAAAAACTCTCGAGAACTGATGGACCACGAGCGCATTCACACTGAGGAGAGACTGTTCAGCTGCTCTCACTGCGCAAAGAGGTTTAGAACCTCATCCACCCTGCAGAGACACCAGCGAGTTCACACTGGGGAGAGGCCATTCACCTGCTCTGACTGTGGGATGGGATTCACTCGGCCATCCCACTTACAGACACACCAGCGAGTGCACACTGGGGCGAGGCCGTTCACCTGCTCTGACTGTGGGAAGGAATTCACTCAGTTAACGAATCTGCTGACACACAAGCGAGTTCACACTGGGGAGAAGCCATTCACCTGCTCTAACTGTGGAAAGGGATTCACTCAGTTATCCACCCTGCAGACGCACCAACGAGTTCACACGAAGGAGAGGCCGTTCACTTGCTCCGACTGTGGGAAGGGATTTGTTCAATTAACCAATCTGCTAACACACCAGCGAGTTCACACTGGGGAGAGGCCGTTCACCTGCTCTGACTGTGGGAAGAGATTCGCTCAGTTATCAGCAATGCAGACACACCAGCGAATTCACACTGGGGAGAGGCCCTTCATCTGCTCTCAATGTGGAAAGGGATTTGTTCGGTCAACCCACCTGCTAAGACACCAGCAAGTTCACGAGTGATGACAGGAGTTGGATTGTGCTGTTATTTTATCATAGAATTTACAGTGCAGAAGGAGGCCATTCGGCCCATCGAGTCTGCACCGGCTCTTGGAAAGAGCACCCTACCCAAGGTCAACACCTCCACCCTATCCCCCTATCCCCATAACCCAGTAACTCCACCCCACTAAGGGTAATCCACCTAACCTGCACATCTTTTGGGCTGTGGGAGGAAACTGGAGCACCCGGAGGAAACCCACGCACACACGGGTAGGATGTGCAGACTCCGCACAGACAGTGACCCAAGCCGGAATCGAACCTGGGACCCTGGAGCTGTGAAGCATTTGTGCTATCCACAATGCTACCGTGCTGCCCTTACAGAGTTAAATCGTGCAATGAGGATAGCCAGTGATATTTTTGTTGCACCTCCTATTTTTCACCATCACTAAAAATGATTTGGTAGAGCCGGACTTAAGAGTATTCAGCATTTTAACTTTTGAAAAAAGTAGCCACTTTTATACAAAAAAGTATAAAAAATAGTAGTGTTATTGCTGCTGTTAATCACATCCAGGACTGAACCATGTTCATTCTGACACTTGGTGAAGTGGGAGGGTCGGAGGGTTTCTTTCTGCTGGACTGGCCGGTCTCACAACTTTGCTTCCAGTGGACTGATGCTCTTTGAGCCTGGGAGAGCACATTTCCACTGGAATGATCCACAAAAGCCGATGAAGGACATTTATTTTACTCTGGAGAGTAAGTAGTGTTTTTCCTACCCCGAAGGACGAATCAATAATAAATACAGAATGTTGTCAGATTTCTAACTGCTGAAAATTCACAATGCACGAGGGCAAAGTAGCCAATCTTACACCAGGACTGTGAAAACAGCTGTAGTTACACTTTGTTGAACCGGGCTGTTGAGGAAGCAATGCTGCGGCAGCGAAGACTACTAGGCAGCGACAGATGAGAACATTCTCGATGCTGGGAGAAAAGGAAGAGATTTGGAGCCTCCATGGCGTAGATCCGCAGGAACAAGCATCGAGTAAGGAATCTCTGGGCCCGGGATGCAGAGATGTTACAGTATGGAGAGGGGAAGGGAGGGCGGTGTTACAGAATGGAGAGGGGAAGGGAGGGCGGTGTTACAGAATGGAGAGGGGAAGGGAGGGCTGTGTTACAGAATGGAGAGGGGAAGGGAGGGTGGGGTTACAGAATGGAGAGGGGAAGGGAGGGCGGGGTTACAGAATGGAGAGGGGAAGGGAGGGCGGGGTTACAGAATGGAGAGGGGAATGGAGGGCGGGGTTACAGAATGGAAAGGGGACGGGAGGGCGGTGTTTCAGAATGGAGAGGGGAAGGGAGGGCGGGGTTACAGAATGGAGAGGGGAAGGGAGGGCGGGGTTACAGAATGGAGAGGGGGAGGGAGGGCGGGGTTACAGAATGGAGAGGGGAAGGGAGGGTGGGGTTACAGAATGGAGAGGGGGAGGGCTGTGTTACAGAATGGAGAGGGGATGGGAGGGCGGGGTTACAGAATGGAGAGGGGAAGGGAGGGCGGGGTTACAGAATGGAGAGGGGGAGGGCGGTGTTACAGAATGGAGAGGGGAAGGGAGGGCTGTGCTACAGAATGGAAAGGGGAAGGGAGGGCGGGATTACAGAATGGAGAGGGGAAGGAACGGAGGGCGGGGTTACAGCATGGAGAGGGGAAGGGAGGGCGGGGTTACAGAATGGAGAGGGGAAGGGAGGGCGGGGTTACAGAATGGAGAGGGGAAGGGAGGGCGGGGTTACAGAATGGAGAGGGGAAGGGAGGGCTGTGTTACAGAATGGAGAGGGGGAGGGAGGGCGGGGTTACAGAATGGAGAGGGGAAGGGAGGGCGGGGTTACAGAATGGAGAGGGGAAGGGAGGGCGGGGTTACAGAATGGAGAGGGGAAGGGAGGGCGGGGTTACAGAATGGAGAGGGGGAGGGAGGGCGGGGTTACAGAATGGAGAGGGGGAGGGAGGGCGGGGTTACAGAATGGAGAGGGGGAGGGAGGGCGGGGTTACAGAATGGAGAGGGGGAGGGAGGGCGGGGTTACAGAATGGAGAGGGGAAGGGAGGGCGGGGTTACAGAATGGAGAGGGGAAGGGAGGGCGGGGTTACAGAATGGAGAGGGGAAGGGAGGGCTGTGTTACAGAATGGAGAGGGGAAGGGAGGGCTGTGTTACAGAATGGAGAGGGGAAGGGAGGGCTGTGTTACAGAATGGAGATGGGGAGGGAGGGCGGGGTTACAGAATGGAGAGGGGAAGGGAGGGCGCGATTACAGAATGGAGAGGGGAAGGGAGGGCGGGATTACAGAATGGAGAGGGGAAGGGAGGGCTGTGCTACAGAATGGAGAGGGGAAGGGAGGGCGGTGTTACAGAATGGAGAGGGGAAGGGAGGGCGGGGTTACAGAATGGAGAGGGGGAGGGAGGGCGGGGTTACAGAATGGAGAGGGGGAGGGAGGGCTGTGTTACAGAATGGAGAGGGGAAGGGAGGGCGGTGTTACAGAATGGAGAGGGGAAGGGAGGGCGGTGTTACAGAATGGAGAGGGGGAGGGAGGGCGGTGTTACAGAATGGAGAGGGGGCGGGAGGGCGGGGTTACAGAATGGAGAGGGGAAGGGAGGGCGCGATTACAGAATGGAGAGGGGAAGGGAGGGCGGGATTACAGAATGGAGAGGGGAAGGGAGGGCGGGGTTACAGAATGGAGAGGGGAAGGGAGGGCGGGGTTACAGAATGGAGAGGGGAAGGGAGGGCGGTGTTTCAGAATGGAGAGGGGAAGGGAGGGCGGGGTTACAGAATGGAGAGGGGAAGGGAGGGCGGGGTTACAGAATGGAGAGGGGAAGGGAGGGCGGGGTTACAGAATGGAGAGGGGAAGGGAGGGCTGTGTTACAGAATGAAGAGGGGAAGGGAGGGCTGTGTTACAGAATGGAGAGGGGAAGGGAGGGCGGGGTTACAGAATGGAGAGGGGAAGGGAGGGCGGGGTTACAGAATGGAGAGGGGAAGGGAGGGCGGGGGTTACAGAATGGAGAGGGGAAGGGAGGGCTGTGTTACAGAATGGAGAGGGGGAGGGAGGGCGGTGTTACAGAATGGAGAGGGGGCGGGAGGGCGGGGTTACAGAATGGAGAGGGGAAGGGAGGGCGCGATTACAGAATGGAGAGGGGAAGGGAGGGCGGGATTACAGAATGGAGAGGGGAAGGGAGGGCGGGGTTACAGAATGGAGAGGGGAAGGGAGGGCGGGGTTACAGAATGGAGAGGGGAAGGGAGGGCTGTGTTACAGAATGAAGAGGGGAAGGGAGGGCTGTGTTACAGAATGGAGAGGGGAAGGGAGGGCGGGGTTACAGAATGGAGAGGGGAAGGGAGGGCGGGGTTACAGAATGGAGAGGGGAAGGGAGGGCGGGGTTACAGAATGGAGAGGGGAAGGGAGGGCTGTGTTACAGAATGGAGAGGGGGAGGGAGGGCGGTGTTACAGAATGGAGAGGGGGGGGGGAGGGCGGGGTTACAGAATGGAGAGGGGAAGGGAGGGCGCGATTACAGAATGGAGAGGGGAAGGGAGGGCGGGATTACAGAATGGAGAGGGGAAGGGAGGGCGGGGTTACAGAATGGAGAGGGGAAGGGAGGGCGGGGTTACAGAATGGAGAGGGGAAGGGAGGGCGGGGTTACAGAATGGAGAGGGGGAGGGCGGGGTTACAGAATGGAGAGGGGAAGGGAGGGCTGTGTTACAGAATGGAGAGGGGAAGGGAGGGCTGTGCTACAGAATGGAGAGGGGAAGGGAGGGCGGGGTTACAGAATGGAGAGGGGAGGGAGGGCGGGGTTACAGAATGGAGAGGGGGAGGGAGGGCGGGGTTACAGAATGGAGAGGGGAAGGGAGGGCGGGGTTACAGAATGGAGAGGGGAAGGGAGGGCGGGGTTACAGAATGGAGAGGGGGAGGGAGGGCGGGGTTACAGAATGGAGAGGGGGAGGGAGGGCGGGGTTACAGAATGGAGATGGGGAGGGAGGGCGGGGTTACAGAATGGAGAGGGGAAGGTAGGGCGGGGTTACAGAATGGAGAGGGGAAGGGAGGGCGGGGTTACAGAATGGAGAGGAGGAGGGAGGGCGGGGTTACAGAATGGAGAGGGTAAGGGAGGGCGGGGTTACAGAATGGGGAGGGGAAGGGAGGGTGGGGTTACAGAATGGAGAGGGGAAGGGAGGGCGGGGTTACAGAATGTAGCGGGGGAGGGAGGGCTGTGTTACAGAATGGAGAGGGGAAGGGAGGGCGGGGGTTACAGAATGGAGAGGGGAAGGGAGGGCGGGGTTACAGAATGGAGTGGGGAAGGGAGGGCGGGGTTACAGAATGGAGAGGGGAAGGGAGGGCTGTGTTACAGAATGGAGAGGGGAAGGGAGGGCGGGGTTACAGAATGGAGAGGGGGAGGGAGGGCGGGGTTACAGAATGGAGAGGGGAAGGGAGGGCGGGGTTACAGAATGGAGAGGGGAAGGGAGGGCGGGGTTACAGAATGGAGAGGGGAAGGGAGGGCGGGGTTACAGAATGGAGAGGGGGAGGGAGGGCGGGGTTACAGAATGGAGAGGGGAAGGGAGGCCGGGGTTACAGAATGGAGAGGGGAAGGGAGGGCGGGGTTACAGAATGGAGAGGGGAAGGGAGGGCGGGGTTACAGAATGGAGAGGGGGAGGGAGGGCGGGGTTACAGAATGGAGAGGGGAAGGGAGGGCGGGGTTACAGAATGGAGAGGGGGAGGGAGGGCGGGGTTACAGAATGGAGAGGGGAAGGGAGGGCGGGGTTACAGAATGGAGAGGGGAAGGGAGGGCGGGGTTACAGAATGGAGAGGGGAAGGGAGGGCGGGGTTACAGAATGGAGAGGGGAAGGGAGGGCGGGGTTACAGAATGGAGAGGGGAAGGGAGGGCGGGGTTACAGAATGGAGAGGGGAAGGGAGGGCGGGGTTACAGAATGGAGAGGGGAAGGGAGGGCGGGGTTACAGAATGGAGAGGGGAGGTCAGGGCGGTTATACAGATTGAGGGGGGAAGGAACTATCTCTCCACTTCACCTGAATATCATCCGAATAGAGGGTCTGCTGGAGGGGTTGGTGGGCTCACTTGCTCAGATGCTGCAGAAGCTGGTAGGTGAGGAACGTTTCAGCCATCCCCCCCCCCCCCCCCCCCCCATCGAGATTGAGCGTGCACACGGACTACTGAGGAGTGAGCCAAAGACGGGTGAGCAGCAAGGGTGAAGGTGGTGCGACTGCACCGTTTCCTGCACAAGGAATAAATTCTGAGGTGGGCTCGGCAGGCGAGGAAGAGCTCCTGAGAGGGAAGTGTGATCAGAATATACCCCCATTGAGGTGGAACTTGCGAAACACCGAGCCGGATTGAACAGGGTCAAGAAGGTCCTCCGTACGGAAGGTGTGAGATTTGGAATGTCGTATCCGGCTTGTTTATGGATCACCTTTCAGAACCAGAAACACTTTTTCCACACTCCAGAAGAGGCGGGCAAGTTTCTTCAGGACCAGGAAATTGGGAATCTGTCAATACGTTAAAATGCGCTTCTTCTGTGCTTCATGATATTGTTGATAGTTCAGTTGCTGTGCATTTCTGTATCTTTGTCCTGTTCTTCTCTCTATCATTCTCCTCCCTATTTTCTTTTTATTGAGGAGTGTTCTGGGTTTGCGGGGGATGTGGAGGGTGGGATAGTCGTTATTTTTGTTTGAGTTTGGGTGCGATGGCAGGTTCAGGGCAGTCGTAGGCCTCGTGCGTGGGTGGTGGGGGGGGGGGGGGGCACCATACTGGTGTGAGAACCAGTAAACGGAAGGGATGTGGGGGACGAGGTGGCGTGAGGAGGGTGGTTTAGCTTGAGGGGTAGGGCAGGGAGTGGGAAGGGTGGTGTATGGGGAAGCTGACGGTGTGAGTAATGTTCGGGCACAGAGATAGAGAAGTCGGTGGCAGTGGATGCCTCACGGGGGCCCCAAGGGGTCTGATTGGACGACCTGGGGTGATTGTCCTAAATGGACCAGTTCAAAGGTCACGCATATTCGCCCATTTGAAGAACCTGAGGGCGGACTTGATATTTCCCCAGGAGACTTACTGAAGATTGACGGACCAGATCAGACTAAGAAGGGGGTGAGTTGGTCAGGTTTACCACTCAGGACTTGACATGAAGACGAGAGGGGTGGCCGTCGTAATAGGTAAGAGGGTATCTTTCTCGATGAAGAGGTTCATTGCTGATCCGAGTGGAAGAATCGTGCTGGTGAGCGGGTGATTGGAGGGCTCCCCGGGTCGTGCTGAGCAATATGTACGCCTCAAACTGGGACAGTGTGGATTTTGTGAAGCGGGTTTTGTCTTTGATCCCAGATTTGGATACACACAGATTGATCCTCGGAGGGGGACTGCAACACTTTCTTGGACCCGGAGCTGGACCGCTCGTGCTCGAGATCCGGGAGGATGTCAGCGATGGCTGGGGTGCTTTCGAGACTCATGCAGCTTATGGGTGGCATGGATCCGTGGAGCTTTGGGAGGCCTCGGACGAGGGAGTTTCTTTCTGATCACAAGTGTTATTCTCGAATAGACTTTTTTGTTTGAAAGTGTGGTGATATGCATCACTGTAAATACACAAGGGGTTAATGTAGATACACTACGACTAAGTAAACACTAGAGGGAGCACCAGAGACATGACACACACACATGCAACCAATAGGTCAGTAAGATAGGATACAACCAATAGGCAGTCAAGACACACCCAGAGGTGACACTACCACAAGGGGGCTACCCATATAAAAGGACAGGGCACACATAGAACATAGAACAGTACAGCACAGAACAGGCCCTTCGGCCCTCGATGTTGTGCCGAGCCATGATCACCCTACTCAAACCCACGTATCCACCCTATACCCGTAACCCAACAACCCCCCCCCCCCCCCTTAACCTTACTTTTTAGGACACTACGGGCAATTTAGCATGGCCAATCCACCTAACCCGCACATCTTTGGACTGTGGGAGGAAACCGGAGCACCCGGAGGAAACCCACGCACACACGGGGAGGACGTGCAGACTCCGCACAGACAGTGACCCAGCCGGGAATCGAACCTGGGACCCTGGAGCTGTGAAGCATTTATGCTAACCACCATGCTACCGTGCTGCCCCTCTTTCTGCCCACATGCTCTTTCTCTTTCCACAGGCGACACTCAGAGAGACAGGGGCAGATCAGGGAGCATCACACCCACCGCATGGATTAGAGCAGATGGTTAGTTAGACTGAGTTACTATAGCAAGATCAGCAGGAGAGTCGAACTCAAGTAGAATTGTTAACTGTTCAATAAATGTGTTCAATAAATGTGTTAAACCGATCTCCAAGTCTGAACCTTCCTTTGTCAGAGCATACATTAAGGAAGGAGCTTATGCTACATGAAGAAGCATAACACAACAGAAAGAAGACGTTGATTTCACGAGTGGCAGGGACAGAGTACTCGGCGATCGTGGTGGTCTGACCCCCCCCCTCCCCCCTCCACACTGGATGGAGATGCGGGCGGAAAAGCCATCCCCTTGCAGACCTCAGTGGAGACTGGATGCTGGTCTCCTTGCCGATAAGGGAATATGCGAGAGGTTGGAAGGGGGAACCCGTAGCTATGTGGGGGTGGTCTCTGCCGGGGGTGCTGTGCTGTGGGAGGCACTGAAGGATGTGGTTGGGGGAGAGCTCATCTCAATCTAGACCAGGGGTGGGCAAACTACGGCCCGCGGGCCGCATGCGGCCCGCCTAAGGTCTTTATGCGGCCCACCAAGTCATTAAAAAAAAAATTTTAATGGGGGGGCTGTTGGGTTACTTACTGGTATAGGGTGGATACGTTGACTTGAGTAGGGTGATCATTTCTCGGCACAACGTCAAGGGCCGAAGGGCCTGTTCTGTGCTGTACTGTTCTATGTTCTATATGAGGCGCCCAGAATCATAACCGGGTGAAGTAATTATTTTACTTAATATACTATGCGGCCCTTTAAAATTGTGAATTTCTGAATGTGGCCCTTGCACGGAAAAGTTTGCCCACCCCTGATCTAGACGCTCAGACTGAGGGTGGAGCAAGAGGAGCAAACAGGATTGGTGGAGGCGATCTTGGGGTTCGATCGCAGTTCCCTGGAATCACATGACGAGACGCTGTTGAAGAAGCGCCAGAGACTCCAGGTGGAGTTTAATCTGGTCACTTCAGATAAGGCAGTGAGACAACTGCGCAGAGCTGGAGAGTTCGTGGACGAGTACAGAGAGAAGGCTGGCAGGATGCTCACCCACCAACTGGGGAAACGGACAGCTGCTCGGGAAATAAATAGGCTGAGGGAGGCGAGGTGGTCATGGACGTGGGAGGGATCAACAAAATGTTTGAGTCCTTCCCATCAGAGAGTACACGAATCGGAACCTCAGCCAGGGGATGAAATGAGACGGTGATGTTTGGGTGGATTAGAGTTTCCGAGGGGGGGATCAGGCGAGGGCAAAAGGCCTGGGGGGCCCCCAATAGGTTTAAGGGGAGGTGCTGGGATGTGTGAGTTTGCTGCAGTCAGAGAAGGCCTCGGGTCTGGACGGATTCCCAGCCGAATTTTACAAATGCTTTGGTGCGTTGCTGGCTCCGTTAATGGTGCGGGTGAACAATGCAGCGCTGGAGGGGTGGGGGGGGGGGGGGGGGGTGGTATTCCCCACCCATTGTCGCAGGCCTCCACTTCCCTCATCCAAAAAAAGGACAAGGATCCGGAACAATGGATCTTACCGTCCGATGTCACTCCTGGATCCAAAATCCCTGGCTAAGATCTTGGCTAGACGTGGTGAGGTGTGTGCCGGACATGGTTGGAGAGGACCAAACCAGGTTCATAAAAGCCAGATTATTTAGCAACCAACGTACGGAGGGTATTAGACGTACTTATGATGCCCGCAGGAGGAAGTGAGATGGAGGTTGTGGTGCCAATGGATGCCAAGAAGGCATTTAACCAAGTGGAATGGGTGTACTTGTTTGATATTTTGGAGCGGTTTGCGCACTGGGTTACATTATTGGCTACTCTAAATTTATTTTTTGAAAAAAATTATTGTACTGTTGAAGAAATTATAAGTCAGCAGTTTGAGCTTTCGTCAAAGGTCCTTTATTTAGCACGCAGTGCGGGGGAGGGGATTAGAGAGACCACAGTCATTCCAAATGTCCCCGCTTTACAAAGGTAAGGCAAGCAATTTATATGATACAGGAAGCAATATCCAGGACAAAAGGCATTCTTTAGACTAGCAAAAAGACAGAAAAGCGAGCAGGCTGGAGTTAGAGTTTAATAACAGGCCTTGGGTTCCTCGCCTAAGAAAAATAATACTTGTCTGCTGTCAGCAAAACAATGTGCAGCTGTACGCTTGTTTACATTGTATGACCTTCTGACTGTTTCATACAGAACTCCCTGACTAAAAATAAGGCTAACTATCCATCATGCTTTGCCAAGTGCCTATTTCCATGAAATATAGTCAGGCAGCCGGTTAAAATGAATACAGGGTATTAAGGCAACGAATCTGCCAACGAAAGTCCCTTCTATATGTACAAAGCCCTGAAAGCAAGCATCTCCACTAATGGACCATCACGTGCCACCCCCTGGTCTGTCACTGTGCTCGTCGCCGTCAATCATACAGTCCTGTTGATTAGTATGCACCCCCCTCCTTTCTTGTCCTTGTATCAAAACAGAAGTGAAATGTTTGTCCCACCCAGCCCTTCCTTACCCGCTGTCAGTCTCTCTCTCTCTCTCAAGGGTGTGTTTCCTGTAGCAAGGCTAAGTCCACCCTCAGACTTTTGAGATGGGCGAGGATTCCGGATCTCTTCACCGGCCTGTTAAGGCCCCTCATGTTACTATTCAGAAGGGGGAGCAGAAGCTGGGGGGGGGGGAGGGGGAGGGGGGGAGCGGGGGCTCCTCTAAAGTTATTTTTTAAAATCCCCAGAATCAAAGACCCCTCCCACCCGGCTTACTCACTGTTCCAACTTCTTCCATCGGGCAGGAGATACAGAAGTCTGAGAACACGCACGAACAGATTCAAAAACAGCTTCTTCCCCACTGTCACCCGACTCCTAAATGACCCTCTAATGGACTGATCTGATTAACACCACACCATGTATGCTTCAACCGATGCCGGTGTCTATTTACATTGTGTACCTTGTATTGCCCTCTTATGTATTTTTTCTTTTCTTTTCATGTACTAAATGATCTGTTGAGCTGCTCGCAGAAAAATACTTTTCACTGTACCTCAGTACACTTGACGATAAAATAGCTAATCCAATCGAGCCACTGACCTTTACCCTCAGATCGGTGAATTGGGGGACGGGCACTGGGAGAGTAGGCAGAGAGCACAGAGTCTCACTCGATGTTGATGACCTGCTCCTCTACATGTCGTACCCCCGAGCAAGGATTAGAAAGCTAACTGGACTCTTCAGGGAGTTTGGCGCCTTCTCAGGTTACAAACTCAACCGGGGAAAGAGCAAAACCTTCCTGGTAAACCCCCGAGAGGGAGGAACAGAAATGGAGGAACTGCCATTTAATAAAGTGGACCAAACCAAGTTCAGGTACCTGGGGATCTAAGTGGCCCACGCCTGGTAGAGGCTCCGCAAATGGAACCTCTCCAGCCTGGAGGAGGAGGTGAAGAGGGACCTGTAAAGATGGGGCTCACTCCCTCTTTACCTGGCGGGAAGGGGACAGACAATCAAAATGAATGTACTGCCTGGGTTCCACTTTGTGTTCAGATCACTCCCGATCTTCATCCTCAAATGCTTCTTCACCAGGATCGACAAGTTAATCACGATCTTTGTTTGGGCGAGGGAAGAGGTCAGATTGTTTTACAACGGGGGCGGCATGTGGGAGGCCTGGCTCGACCAAATCTCCTACTTTACCACTGGGCGGCAAACGCGGAGAGGTGAGGGGGGTGGCTAAGGGAACTGGAGGCAGACTGGGTCTGAATGGAGGAGGCCTACTGCATGGGGACGTCTCTCCGAGCGCTGGCCACAGTACCACTCTCCTAACAACCCCCCCCCCCCCCCCCGGCCCCCTCGCCGACCCCCACCACATACTCCAGGTGCCCAGCGGTAGTGGCCACCCTAAGGACATGGAACCTGTTCAGGCGGCACTTCGAACTGGGTGAGGTGTCCATAGAGGCCCCCAGCTGCAACAACCACAGGTTCACACCGGCGAAGGTAGACGCCACATTTGGGTCGTGGCGGGAGGACAGAGGGACACTGACAGGAGAGGACATGGACAACAGACTGGTAACCATGGGGAACTCACAGAGAGGCTCCAACTCCCTTAAGGGAATGAGCTCAGGTACCTGCAGCTGCCTGATTTTCTCCGCAAGGAGACAAAAATATTCCCGCAAAGACCCAGACACATTTCTGGACACAATGGTAGCACGGTAGCATAGTGGTTAGCATAAATGCTTCACAGCTCCAGGGTCCCAGGTT
This sequence comes from Scyliorhinus canicula, assembly GCF_902713615.1. Classification (NCBI taxonomy): domain Eukaryota; kingdom Metazoa; phylum Chordata; class Chondrichthyes; order Carcharhiniformes; family Scyliorhinidae; genus Scyliorhinus; species Scyliorhinus canicula. Next base: position 126,304,523 of record NC_052162.1, on the reverse strand, counting down.
CGATTCCCGGCTGGGTCACTGTCTGTGCGGAGTCTGCACGTCCTCCCCGTGTCTGCGTGGGTTTCCTCCGGGTGCTCCGGTTTCCTCCCACAGTCCAAAGATGTGCGGGTTAGGTGGATTGGCCATGCTAAATTGCCCATAGTGTCCTAATAAGGTAAGGTTAAGGGGGGGGGTTGTTGGGTTACGGGTATAGGGTGGATATGTGGGTTTGAGTAGGGTGATCATGGCTCGGCACAACATCGAGGGCCAAAGGGCCTGTTCTGTGCTGTACTGTTCTATGTTCTAATGGTAGGGCTGGACTGGTTAGGGGGTGACAAGTGTGGCGACATCTACTGATGACTTATGGAAAAGGTCAGGACGCCACTGGATGAGACCAGACGGAAATGGGGGTGGGGGGAAATCAGCATGGAGATTTCATAGAATTTACAGTGCAGAAGGAGGCCATTCGGCCCATCGAGTCTGCACTGGCCCTTACAAAGAGCAACCCATTCAAGCCCACGTATCTACCCTATCCCCGCAATCCAGCAACCCCCACTTAGCATTTTTGGTCACTAAGGGCAATTGATCATGGCCAATCCACCTAACCTGCACATCTTTGGACTGTGGGAGGAAATCAGAGCTCCCAGAGGAAACCCACGCAGACACGGGGAGAACGTGTAGACTCCGCACAGACAGTGACCCAGCCAGGAATTGAACCTGGGACCCTGGAGCTGTGAAGCAATTGTGCTAACCACTATGCTACTGTGCTGCCCGATAGGGGGAAGATTCTGGATCGAGGTGTTGTACAGGATCAACTCCATCTCCTCCTGCGTGTGGGTTGGAGGGGTGGACAGGGAATGTCAACTGGATGGACGGGAGCTTGTGAATAGCAGAGAAGGAACGGGGGGGGGGGGGGGGGGTCAGGGCCCCCACAGGAGGGAATACAAACCCCTCCCACACAGGCTAAACCAGGAAAATGGAGGGAGTCGCCCTCCCACGAAAATTAAATAATGTAAAGTGACACTGGGACCTCAATCAGGGTCTGGTTTAGCACAGGGCTAAATTGCTGGCTTTGAAAGCAGACCAGGGCAGGCCAGCAACACGGTTCAATTCCCATACCAGCCTCCCCGAACAGGCGCCGGAATGTGGTGACTAGGGGCTTTTCACAGTAACTTCATTTGAAGCCTACTTGTGACAATAAGCGATTTTCATTTCATTTCAATCACGGATATGGTGACAGCACGGGGCTCGGGTTTTGTTTTTATTGTTAACTATTATTATCGTTGTTCTTGTGTTGTTCTTTGTCTGCAAAGCTTTGTCTTTATATTAAATTCAAATGGCAATAAAAATATTGTAATAATGTCATGGCGAGATTAAACAGAATTTGGGTAAATGAAACTAACATGAAGCTTTTCCCAGAGGATTTGCAATGGATCAAAAAAACAATGAGTCAGAGCTCATCAAAAACATTTGTCAAAGTCATTCAGAAAGCTGAGGGAACCGGGCAACAGACTGAAATGATTCAAGTGACCAACTGGAGAGGATGATATTTGGAACTGGGTTACAAACGTACAGATACACCCGGGAATAAGAATTGCTTCACACCTTATGGTTATAATTCTGATTTTCTTGTATCAAGAGTCTACTTTGGTCATGTTTAAATGTTCGGAAGTTGAGATGGAAGGGAAGTTAAAAATGGAATTGTTTGTGTGAAAACATGAATGAAAGAGAGATAAAATTAAAGTGGACTTGAATGTCTGCTTCCGCAAGATGGGGTATAATCAGGAAATGAAAAATGTAATGAAAATTGCTTATCGTCACGAGTAGGCTTCAATGAAGTTACTGTGAAAAGCCCTTAGTCGCCACATTCTGGCGCCTGTCCGGTGAGGCTGATACGGGAATCGAACCGTGCTGCTGGCCTGCTTTAAAAGCCAGCGATTTAGCCCAGTGAGCTAAACCAGCCACATCTGTGGTCCAATTCACTGAGGCTTCATTGATCAAAGGGGGACTGTAGCCAGACAGCGAACAGCTAAGCATCCACAAGGCATGATGGGAAAAGTAGCCAATCTTAGACTAGAACAGGGACTGTGAAAACTGCTGTAGTTGCAGAACCAGCCTGTTTAGAAAGGAATTCTGCATTTATTTTTGATTGACCTAAAGTGGTCGGAAAAACACTATTTACTGTCCAGAATAAAATAAATGTCCTTCATTAGCTTTTGTGGCTCATTTCAGGGAAATGTGCTCTCCCAGGCTCAAAGAACATCAGCCCACTGGAAGCAAAGTCGTGAGACTGGCCAGTCCAGCAGAAAGAAACCCTCCGACCCTCCCACTTCACCAAGTGTCAGAATGAACATGGTTCAGTCCTGGATGTGATTAACAACAGCAGAATCCAACTCTTGTAATCACTCGTGAACTTTCTGGTGTCTCAGCAGGGGTGTGGACCGAGTGAATCCCTTCCCACACACTGAGCAAGTGAACGGCCTCTCCCCAGTGTGAACTCGCTGATGTTTTTGCAAGGTGGATAACTGGGTAAATCCCTTCCCACAGTCAGAGCAGATGAATGGCCTCTCCCCAGTGTGAACCCGCTGGTGTGTCTGCAGATTGGTTAACTGAGTGAATCCCTTCCCACAGTCAGAGCAGCTGAACGGCCTTTCCCCAGTGTGAACTCGCTGATGTGTCTGCAGGGCGGTTGACGTTCTAAACCTCTTTGTGCAGTGAGAGCAGCTGAACGGTCTCTCCTCAGTGTGAATGCGCTGGTGGATCATTAAGTCCCGAGAGCTTTTGAAGCCACTCCCACAGTCAGAGCATTTAAAGGGTCTCTCCTCGGTGTGAGTGATATTGTGACTCAGTAGGTTGGATAACCGAATGAATCCCTTCCCACACACAGAGCAGGTGAACGGCCTCTCCCCAGTGTGCACTCGGTGGTGTGTCAACAGTTGGGATGAACGACTGAATGCATTCCCACACACAGAGCAGATGAATGGCCTCTCTCCAGTGTGAACTCGCTGGTGTTCCCGGAGTGTGGATGAATCACTGAACCCATTCCCACACACAGAGCAGGTGAAAGGTCTCTCGCCAGTGTGACTGCGTTGATGAATTTCCAGCTCTGATGGGTACCGGAATCCCTTCCCACAGTCCCCACATTTCCAATGTTTCTCCATGATGCTGGTGTCCTCCTGTCTCTTCAGGTTAAACAATCAGTTGAAGTCTCACGCAGAACATGGATAAGGTCTTTCCCTGCTGTGAATGGTACAATTTTTCCCCACGCTGTGCAACTGGTTAAAGCTCTTTCCACAGTCAGTGCTCTGGAACCCTCTCACTCGGGTGTGTGTGTCTCGGTGCTTTTCCAGTCACGCTGATATTTGAAGCTTTCTGATGCAGACAGAATAGACAAACATTTCTCCTTCTAGATTCAAAGGTTAATGATATTCTGGTCCTGATGAATTGAGTGATGCTGTCGGATCCTGACGTGATATTTGGTTTGAGATTTCTGACTGTAAATCCTCACTTTGTAATATCCTGGAAAAGGTGTGAACAAAAGTCATCACTGTTAATACAGGACAGAAATTCATAACACAATTCTAGTTTCTATGTAACATTCTTTCCTCTCATTCCTTGAAAGATACAAATTTCCATCCCACACATTCTCCCTCCATTCTCACTCTACTGTATCTAATATTCACCCTCCCAATTCTCCTGAAGGTGCTGATTCAGGCGGATTGACAGTTCCATGCTCATTGCTTCCTGTCCTGGACACAGGCACATTGGAAATCTTCAAGCAGCTGGCAGCCGAACAGAAATACGACTGCGTTACTGGACTAAAAATGTGTTCAATGCATCGGATTGTTTCAGTTAGTTAAGATACAGGGGGTGTTGTGAATAATCATGATTTTGAGCTTGCTGCCAATGAGGAGAGTTGAGCAGAGATGATCAATAATTTGAAATGAAATGAAAAACAGAATGAGACCCACTCGAGACTGACAGAATTGCTCGATGGAGAATCGACAACAACTCGAGTTGTTCAATGCACTCCTATGGTGTGATGACTCTATGGCTGTAAACATATATTGTAGCAATTATATTATATGACTAGAAATAATAAATTGACTTTACTTCAGAACTATAAATAATATATCTAATATGTACTATATAACACTAGACATATCTCTGATATTAATTTACTGTCCCCTTAAATGTCAGCCATCTCCTGGGGAAACCAGCCCTTGAATTGTGAACATTAGGAAAGAGACCATCCTTTTAGCCAGACAAATAAATGTGTCAAGCTGAGGGAGCAAAGGATGTCAATGTCTTTAAGAGAGAGAGAGACCTGGGCCAAGCTTTCCAGAGTCTGCACCCTCCCTGGATTCACTTCCTTTCCCTTCAGTTGCTGCAAGTGACCAATTGAAGGTCAGAATGAGAAAATAGAGTGTTTTACTCACAGATGTGGGAGACAGGAGGAAGATTCAGTCTGTATGAAGCTCAATCTTCATTCGATTGGCTGGATGACCAGAGTCCTTCCGGTCCTCCAACTCTTTTCATTGGTCAGATTCTCATTTTGACAATCGGGTTGAAAGGCTCGCACATGCGCAGCTGCCCTTCTCCTTCAGGCCTGCGCAGTCCCGGGCCGGGGGAGGGGAGAGGTCACCGAGCGGCTTCTCGCTCTGGCCGGAGCCGTCAGCGGTTGCCTGGAAACCTTTTGTCTCGACGGGGGGGGACGGGGGACGGGAGACGGGTGGTCGTGTCCGCGCGCTGGGCCTGTGCGCTGGATCCCTCATACGTCACCACGGAGTAAAATGATCTTTATTGGCGGATTCAGACAGGACTCTATTGTGACGTCACAATGACTCAGAGGGGCGTTCCCAGCACACAGTCTCCCATTGGGGCAATATCACCGGGCACAGAAACAACACACTGCGGATCGGACAGCAGCTCAGCGCCCCCTGGGGGGCCGGAGGGGTTAACGCGCGGGTCCCACTCCAGGAGGGAGATTAACCAATGGAAATCCGGGGAGGACCGGAAGCTAGTGTTGCAGTCACTCAATTGTGTCACTTGGGTGCAGGGGGGCTTCCTCCACTGTCTGCCCAGCAAAGCTGCTGCTCCTCTGTCTGTGAATGAAGATTGAACTTTACAGACTGAAACTTCTTCCTGTCTCCAACATCTGTGAGTAAAACACTTTTCTCTCCCTTTCCATATTTTTTCTCATTCTGACCTTCATGTGGGGCCTTACAGGAACATTCTGCTGTATCTTCACCGACTGAAATAATCCTATCCATTAAACACATTTTTCTCTGTCTGTTTTAACTATCCATTATCCATCCATGAAACACATTATATCTGTCTGGCAGCCTGCATGAAGATTTTCAGGTCTCTGTGTCCAGGAGTGTCAATCAGCCTGAATCAGCACCTTCAGGAGAATTGGGAGGGTGAATATTAGATACAGCAGAGTGAGAATGGAGGGAGAGTGTGTGGGATGGAGATTTACAGCATTTGGGAATGTGAGAGAAGGAACTAGAATGATATTTTCTGAATTTCTGCCCTGTACTGACAGTGATACATTTTGTAAACTCCTTTTACAGGATGTTAGAAAGGGAGGATTTGCAGACATCAACACAAACCAAACTTCACATCAAAATCTGACAGAGTCACGCAATTCATGGGAATCTAGGAGGAGAAATGTTTGTCTGCTCTGTCTGCTTCTGAAGGCTTTAAACATCAGTGTGACTGGAAAAGCAACAAGACATACACACAAGTAAGTGGGTTCTGCCGCAGCAACTGTGGAAAGAGCTCTAACAAGTTACACAGCCTGAAAGAAATCACATCATTCACAGCGAGGAGGGACCGTACACGGGTTCTGTGTTAGACTTCAGTTGATTGTCTAACCTTGAGAGACACAAGAACACCCGCACCATGGAGAAACGTTGGAAATGTGGAGACTGTGGGAAATTATTTAGGTATCCATCTGCAGTAGAAACTCATCGACGCATTCACACCGGGGTGAGGCCATTCAGCTGCTCAGTGTGTGGGAAGGGGTTCAGTGTTTCATCCAGCCTGCGGAGACACCAGCGAGTTCACACTGGAGAGCGGCCATTCACCTGCACTGAGTGTGGGAAGGGATTCACTCAGTTACCCAATCTGCAGACACACCAGCGCGTTCATAATGGGGAGAGACCGTTCACCTGCTCTGACTGTGGGAAGGGATTCAGTACTTTATCCCAACTGCAGATACACAAACGAGTTCATACTGGGGAGAGGCCGTTCACCTGCACCACGTGTGGGCAACGATTCGCTGAGTTATCCAGCCTGCTGAGACACAATGTCACTCACACCAATGAGAGGCCCTTTAAATGCTCTGACTGTGGGAGCAGCTTCAAAAGCTCTCAGGTACTGATGGAGCACCAGCGCATTCACACTGAGGAGAGACCGTTCAGCTGCTCGCACTGCACAAAGAGGTTCAGAACGTCAACCACCCTGCGGGGACACCAGCGGGTTCACACTGGGGAGAGTCCATTCACCTGCTCTCACTGTTGCAAAGGATTCAGTAATTCATCCACCCTCCGGGCACACCAGCGAGTCCACACTGGGGAAAGACCGTTCACCTGCTCTCAATGCGGGAAGGCATTCACTCAGTTATCCAACCTGCTGAGACACAATGTCACTCACACCAATGAGAGGCCCTTTAAATGCACTGACTGTGGGAGTGGGTTCAAAAGCTCTCAGGGACTGATGATCCACCAGGGCACTCACTCTGAGGAGAGACCGTTCAGCTGCTCTCACTGCACAAAGAGATTTAGAACGTCTTCCACTCTGCAGGAGCATCAGCGAGTTCACACCGGAGAGAGGCCATTTACTTGCTCTGTATGCACGAAGGGTTTCACTCTGCTGTCCAGGCTAGTGACGCACCAGCGAGTTCACACTGGGGAGAGGCCGTTCAGCTGCTCTGTGTGTTGGAAGGGATTCACTCATTCGTCCAGCCTGCGGAGACACCAGAGAGTTCACCAGCAATTACAGGCATTGGATTCTGTTGTTAATCACATCCAGGACTAAACTGTGTTGATTCTGCCACTTGGTGAAGTGGGAGGGTCGGACGATTTCTTTCTGCTGGACTGGCCGGTCTCACGACTTTGCTTCCAGTGGGCTGATGCTCTTTGAGCCTGGGAGAGCACAGTTCCACTGAAATGATCCACAAAAGCTGATGAAGTATATTTATTTTATCCTGATAGTTTTTCCTGCCACTACAGGCAGATCTAATGGAAATATTGAAAGAATTGGAAAAATGTATATTGTCTTGAAGTAGGACAAATAAATCCAGAGGTCCCGGAATGATGAGAGGGATAGAGGTGATGTTCAGAAGGATGAATTGCATAGATGTCAGGTAGAAAATACAACGGCGAATCAGTTGAAATATTGAAAGACCAGAGGGGAAATGGAGAAACTAACAAGAAAGGCAAGGAGCGTGCATGAAAAGAGACTGGCAGCGAATATAAAGGGGAATCCCAAGATCTTTAAACATAGAAATAATAAGTTGGAAAAGAGAGCTGGGCCGATTAGAGTAAAAAAAAAGGGGGACATTTCCCAGTCTTAGACACAGGGCTGGAGAATTATGAATGTTACACCCTTGTTCAAAAAGGGATGCGAGGATTAAGCTGGCAACTACAGCTCAGTCAGTCTGACTTCAGTGGTAGTCAGAAGTCTACCTGTCCCAGAAGTGGGACAGAAGTGTCCCACTTCTGGAAACTATAGTTTGATGCAAAATCAGTAGTCACTTAGACAAGTGCAGGGTAATTAAGGAAAGCCAGCCTGGATTCATAAAAAAAAAATTATGTTCAACTAACTTGCTGGAGTTTTTTAAGGTAGTAACAGAGAAGGTTGATAAGGGCAACACTGTTGATGTGGTGTACATGGGTTTTCAAAAGACATTTGATACTGAAATTAACAACAGACTTGTGAGAAAACATCTAATTCATGGAATAAAAGGGAAAGTTGGCACTTGGATATGGAATTGGTTGAGGGACAGGAACAGAGAGTAGTGATAAATGGTTGTTTTTCAGACTGGAGGAAGGTTTGTAGTGGAGTTCCCCAGGGGTCAGTATTCGGGGGCCAGTGTTGGGACCCTTGCTCTTTCTGATATATATTCATGACTCAGACTGTGGTGTTCGGGGTTTGATTGCAAAATTTGCAGATGATACGAAGATTGAAGCATTGTCAACTGTGAAGAGGATAGTCTTGAACTTCAAAGGGACATTGACAGGTTGGTTGATTGGGCAGACAAGTGGCGGATGAAGTTAAGTGCAGAGAAGTGTGGGGTGATTCATTTTGGCTGGAAGAATATGGAGAGACAGCATAAAATAAAGGGAGAAACTCTAAAGCGGGTTCAGGAACAGAGGGACCTTGTAAATGTATATAAGTCATTGAAGGTGGCAGGGCACGTGGAGAGAGCAGTTAATAAAGCACATAGTATCTCAGACTTTATTAATAGGGGCAATGAGTACAAGAGTAAGGGGGGCATTGTATAGAGTACAGAGGAGATTCCAGAGGTAAAGAACTGTAGCTAGGAGGATAGATTGGAGAGATTGGGTCTATTTTCCTTGGAGAAAATAAAATTGAGAGGAGATTTGATAGAGGTATTCACAATCATCAGGGGTTCGGACAGGGTAGATGATGAGAAACTGTTCCCACTGAAGAGAGAATCAGGAACGAGAGAGCACAGATTCTAAGTAATTGGTGAACAAAGTAAGTGGTGTGAGGGAATGTTTATTCACCCAGAGGGTGGTTGGAGTCTGGAATGAACTTCCTGAGATTAACAAGGATGATATCAGAGCTGAGAGGGTTTAAGTTTCAGGAGAGATTGAACAGGTTGGGGATATTTTCTCTGGGAAAGAGAAGGCGGAAGACTGACCTGAGAGAGACTTTAATGGATGTGATAGGATTGACATCATCAAGTCATCACTGTGATTGCAGGATGGAAATTCAGAACTGACAATTCTAGTTGTCACAGAAAAATCCTTCCTATCAAACTATAAATCTCTGTCCCCACCCACTCCTTCCTCCCTATTAACTGTAACACTAATTCATCCCACTATTCTCCTCCTGCTTTTCCTCAATTCTCCTCCCCTGAAGCTGCTGACTCTGGGGTTCAGTTTCACCCTCACCTGTTGCTCTCCCCAATATGTCACCCAGGTGTCTAAATCTTTACACCTGATTAAAGTCCAACATGTTTGTTTCAAACACTAGCTTTCGGAGCACTGCTCCTTCCTCAGGTGAATCACCCGAGGAAGGAGCAGTGCTCCGAAAGCTCGTGTTTGAAACAAACCTGTTGGACTTTAACCTGGTGTTGTAAGACTTCTTACTGTGCTCACCCCAGTCCAACGCCGGCATCTCCACATCATCTTAATACCTGAAGTTAACAAACTGCTTTGCTAAGGGGGGGCCGTCACAATCCAATCCAGTGACCACCCAGATGTACTTTGTGTCAGGGTGGGGTCACTGCCTCCTCCCCTTTTCATCCCAGGAGTTTGGAGACTGGGCTCTGGGTGAGTAATGACGGCCGCAGCTCCCACAAATCCCCCCTTCCCCCTCCCCGTTGTGGAAACCGCTCTATCCGCCGATCGGGAGGACGTCCCGGGTCTGCACATGTCTAAGGGAGATGGGGCTTTCCATGTAATAATAATCTTAGTGTCACAGGTAGGTTTACATTAACAGTGTAATGAAGTTACTGTGACAATTCCCTAGACCCACACTCCGGCGCCTGTTCAGGTACACAGAGCGAGAATTCAGAATGTCCAATTCACCTACAAGCACGTCTTTCAGGAGTTGTGGGAGGAAACCGGAGCACCCGGAGGAAACCAATGCAGACACGGGGAGAACGTGCAGACTCAACCCAGACAGTGACCCAAGCCAGGAATCGAACCTGGGACCTTGGCAATGTGAAGCAACAGTGCTAATCTCTGTGCTACCAACCCGTCCAGATGCGGGGGAACGTCCACCCCTGACCTTCCTGCTGAGGTATTGACCAATGGGAAAAATGGGAGGACCGGAAGGACTCTGATCCTCCAGCCAATTAGAGCGCGAGCGTTGTGCGAATGAAATTTGAGCTTCACTCAGACTGAAACTTCCTCCTGTCTCCAACATCTGGGAGTAAAACACTTTCTTTTCTCCCCCTTTCCATTTCTTTTCTCATTCTCACCTTCAATTGGTCACTTGCAGCAACTGAAGGGAAAGGAAGTGAATCCAGGGAGGGTGCAGGCTCTGTAAAGCTTGGCCCAGGTCTCTCTCTCTCTCTCTCTCTCTCTTAAAGACATTGGCATCCTTTGCTCCCTCAGCTTGACACATTTATTTGTCTGGCTAAAAGGATGGTCTCTTTCCCAATGTCCACAATTAAAGGGCTGGTTTCCCCAGGAGATGGCTGACATTTAAGGGGACAGTAATTAATATCAGATAGAGATATGTCTAATGTTATATGGTACAGATTCGATATATTATCTATGGATCTGTAATATAGTACATTTATTATTATTTCTAGTTTTGGAATATAATACTGTAGCTACGTTATATATTTCCAGTCATAAAGTCAGTCCAGCACAAGTGGGCAGCACGGTGGCACAGTGGTTGGCATTGCTGTCTCACGGCGCCGAGGTCCCAGGTTCGATCCTCCCAGGTCACTGTCTGTGAGGAGTTTGCACATTCTCCCCGTGTCTGCGTGGGTTTCACCCCCACAACCCAAAGATGTGCAGGGTAGGTGGATTGGCCACGCTAAATTGCTCCTTAATTGGAAAAGAATTGAGTATTCTAAATTTATTTTAAAAAAGAAAAAAAAAAAATTCCGGGACTGGAGTTCATTCGGCAACACTGACTCTCTGTCACGCAATCCAGTCAGTCCCATTCCCCCTCCATATCCCCGTTCCCCTGCGGGATTTTCACAGTAACTTCATTGCAATGTTAATGTAAGCCGACTTGTGACACTAATAAAGATTATTATTATTGAAACATTGTTTCCCCTCAAGTGCCCATCCAATTTCATTTTGAAATAATTGATCACCTCTGCTTCCGGTAGCTTAAGGCAGCGGGTTCCAGGTCTTCATCTCTTGCAGCCGAAATCCTCCCTCACTCATCCTGTGGAAGCTTTGGAAAAGGTGCAAAGGAGATTTACCAGGATGTTGCCTAGAATGGAGAGTAGGTCTTACGAGGAAAGGTTGAGGGTGCTAGGCCTTTTCTCATTAGAACGGAGAAGGATGAGGGGCAACTTGATAGAGGTTTATAAGATGATCAGGAGGAATAGATAGAGTAGACAGTCAGAGACTTTTTTCCCCAGGTGGAACAAACCATTGCAAGGGGACATAAATTTAAGGTGAATGGTGGAAGTTATAGGGGGGATGTCAGAGGTAGGTTCTTTACCCAGAGAGTAGTGGGGGCATGGAATGCACTGCCTGTGGAAGTAGTTGAGTTGGAAACATTAGGGACCTTCAAGCGGCTATTGGATAGGTACATGAATTGTGGAGGAATTATGGGGTGTAGATTAATTTGTTCTTAATCTAGGACAGAAGTTCGGCACAACATCGTGGGCCGAAGGGCCTGTTCTGTGCTGTATTTTTCTTTGTTTTTTCTATGTATCTCAATGATACAGTTCTCTATATTACTCACATTCTGAATCCGGTTGCAGAAATAAGTTTAGCTTGCAGGCTGCATGGAGGTTTTCAGATCTCTGTGTCTTGGACAAGAAGTGGTGAGCACGGGTCTGTCGAATGAGGGTGAAAGCATCTTCAGCAGGTGTGGATCTCACAGCACGGTAGCATTGTGGTTAGCACAATGGCTTCACAGCTCCAGGGTCCCAGGTTCGATTCCGGCTTGGGTCACTGTCTGTGCGGAGTCTGCACATCCTCCCTGTGTGCATGGGTTTCCTCCGGGTGCTCAGGTTTCCTCCCACAGTCCAAAGATGTGCAGGTTAGGTGGATTGGCCATGATAAATTTCCCTTAGTGTCCAAAATTGCCCTTAGTGTTGGGTGGGGTTACTGGGTTTTTGGGATGGGGGGAGGTGTTGACCTTGGGTAGGGTGCTCTTTCCAAGAGCCGGTACAGACTCGATGGGCTGAATGGCCTCCTTCTGCACTGTAAATTCTATGATAGAAGACAGAATTGGAACAGCACTAATAGGTGAATGAACCCCAGGAATGACTGGGTAACAATTAACAGCAGTTTCAGGTCTGACTGAAAATATCATTGTGATGAACTGCCCAAAGCGGGAAACCAGGGTCATCAAAGTGACACATGGCAGAGAGAATTCTGAGGCTGAATGTGATGATGATCAGTCTGAAGGAATTGTCTTCATCACAAGGAGCTTCGGTCCAGTATTTTATTTAGCGAATGCAAAGTCCCCCAGCCGAGCAGTTTCTTCTGGTCCTGCTGTGTTGGGTGCGGATAGGCCTCCGCTGTGTCTGCGGATTGGACATTCTTCTGTGAGGTGCTGCACAGGGAGCTGGTACTAATGCCCCATCTGGGGAGGTTGGTTAAGCAGGAGCCCTGGCCGGTCCTGAACCTGTGAAGTGTGGACCACTCTTTCCTGGGAAGGTTGAAAGCAGGCAGCTGTTGGGTTGGGTTTGAGATCAGGTACTTGTTTGTCAAGTCCAATGATTCCCATTCATTTGCCCAGGTGGAATTTGCATTGACGTCCTATGTGGGAGGATTTTTGCAGATTGGCCTTTTGGATGGGAGCCGTACCGTGGATGGGCTGAATATATCAGGATGAAGTAATCCAGTGTTAAGTGTGTTCGTCAATGAAGGGAACTGGCTATTTCTGATCGGTAAAAGGGTCATTGATTTAGCCATTTTAATGTAAATACTAAAGCCCAGTTTAAAACCCATTTTAAAATGGATTTCATCATATAACTTCAAGCGTAACTTAGATTACAAATACACACAGCGTGCAGAATTTGCAGTGGCAAAGCACAGAATTTAAAACATCTAAAAAGCGAGCTAAAGTTTATGCAACATTTGACTGAAAAGTCAAATTGATATTATAAACTGTCCATTGTTCTAATGAACAGAATTGCAAAAGCTGTGCAGCCATACCACAATCTGATCAAGGTCACCATGACTACATGAACCCACCATTGTTCAGAATACAGATCATAGCGCAGTCAGCAATAAAACCAGTGAAAGCTGGAATAGATTATAAGAATATATCACATTCCAACACACACAAACATCTAAAAATGCAACATATCCAAATATATGTTGCACATTGATGATTGGCAACTAACCATCCAACCAAATGCATTTGAAACCCATCCAAACCAATCAGTACATTGCAGGGGAAGGGACAGATGGAGTCTGACTGATAACATTCTCTTTAAACATAGAGGTCCGGGCAGCCATTTTCCATCCAGGATCACTTTATACCTTTTACCTGACTACTCGCTATCCTTATTTCGTATTTCCACTCTAACTCTTGAACTTTGCGCAAGCTGTTTTGCTTTGAGCAAGAACTATTACTGTATTTTGAAAGTTAAACCTGTTGTAAACCATTAAGCCAATTATTTCTCTTTGAAGTCTTTTGCTGGCAAGGGCTTTATTGAGAACATTTGATTTGTAACCACAATAAGATCTTAGCCTCTCAATTATAATCAATAGACACAATAAAAGATTTTTATTTCGCATCCGAGAAGTGTAACTTAAATTCTAATGAGTTTTGAAGTGTATACGGGACTACACTTAAACCACACGGTAGATTCATACAGTCAACCACTCATTCAACTCTGCTGTGTTAGACAGTGGCTGCATGTTATGGGACAGGGTTTAGAAAACTCCAAAATATATTATGGAGCTCACCTTACCGGCAATTGTTTATTGAATTTGGTTATGATGAGTACAAGAGCCTGCCTTTCAGGTGTCATTCAACAGAGTTCTGAGGCGCTTTTAATCAACAAAACAAACTTTATTTTAAGAATGTAGTTCACATTTGTATAACCCCACACAATAAGCATTTTTATCAACTACAAGCATAAAGACCCCACACAGCTACAGTAATCTACGTATAACCCTTAATGAATTCCCCCTTTAACTGTTCCAATTCAATAACAAAATTCAAGTAAGACCAGAAACCCCTTTTCAAAGGTGTTGGCCAGCACACGGCACTCTTACTGGTATAAAACGTGTTAGTGATACACTGTTCCCCTTCTCGAACAGCAGGTTTGAATTCCTCCCAGTAAGCAATTATCTCTTAAGTTACCAAGTAGTTCAGAAACAGCTTTTAAAATGAAGATAGAGAAACACTTCTTTCAACCTGTGCAGTTCAAAATCGATCCAAACTCAAAGCCAAAGTAAAACCCACAGAGCCACAAACCAGCTTCAAACACAAAGCGAAAGTAAAAACTCACAGAGCCACAGCCCAGCTCCACCCACACAATGACATCACTGAAGCCATGTGAGAAGACAAAAACATTTCTTAGAGGGTCATTCCCATGGCACCTCCCCCCAAGAAAAAAAATAAACCATCAACTTCAAAGATGGTTTCATTTTTCACCTTTTCACTTGCCCATTAATACCAATCGGGAATAAACATACATTTTTTTAAACAAAAACAAAACGGGCAAACATTGATTATAATACTGTGGTTATAATAGTCCATTTTAGTTCTTCTTCCACCATCGAACCTGCTTCTCTTCATCACATTTGTGGCAAAGCATCAGCTATCACATTTTCTCGTCCTGCACATTTATAATTTTTAAATGAAATGGCTGAAATAATAAACTCCATCGAAACAGTCTGACATTTTTATTCCTGAATCACTCCAGAAACGTCAATGGATTATGATCAGTATATATATGTAATTGTTTCAGACGAATTGCTGGCAACGTAAATGTTAAAATGTTGCAAAGCCAGCACCAAGCTCAAAGTTTCCTTTTCAATTGTTGATACTTCCTCTGGTGATCATTCAATTTCTTGGAAAACTATCCAATATGCCGCTCTATTCCTTTGTCGTCTTCTTGCAAGACCACAGCACCTACGCCCACATCACTCGCATCAATAGCCACTTTGAATGGTTTTGTATAATATGGGGTGGAAAACACAGGAGCAGTGGTTAACACAGCCTTCAGGCTGTCAAGTGCTTGTTGACACTCCGCCGTCCACTGAAATTTGCTACGCTTCTTCAGCAAGTCCGTCAGTGGAGCAACCACACTGCTAAAATCTGGCACAAATTTACAGTAAAAACCACTCATGCCAAGATGCATTATTTCCCTTTGTATCGAGGGTATTGGAAACTCCCCAATAGCTATCATTTTCGCATCCCATGGGACCATTTATCCATATCCAATTGTCTGGCCAAGGACCATATGGCTTTTCCAAACTCACTTTTGGCTCGGTTTACCACCAAACCTGCCTCTCTGAAGTCGATCGAATAACCCCATCAGATACTTCAAATGTTCTTTCCATGTCTGACTAAAAATCACCAGATCGTCTATATATACTGCACAATTGGGTAATCCTGAAATGACTTTGTTAGTTAACCATTGAAATGTGGCTGGGGCTTTTATTGTGCCAGATGGCATAACTTTGAATTGTATATACCATTTGGAGTCACAAAAGCTGAAATCTCCTTCGCCCTTTCAGATAAAGGTACCTGTTAGTAACCTGTAAATAAATCTAGTTTGAAGATAAAAGCTGATTGTCCCATCTTCTCGATGCAGTCCTCCAATTGTGGGATTGGATAAGAGTCTGTTCTTGTAACTGCATTAGCCTTTCTATAGTCCCACACACAACCGTTGGTACCATCTGGTTTCGGTACCATCACAATGGGTGAGCTCCATTGGCCACTTCAATTGGCCATTTTTAAGCATACTTTCAATTTCTTTTTCAAGCTGTGCCAATTTTAAAGGGTTAAGTCTACATGGCTGTTGCTTAATTGCAACAGCATTTCCCACATCTACATCACATATAACCATTTTAGTATCTCCACAAACTTCCCCAAGTGATATTAATAACTCTGTCAGGTCAGTTCGTTTTTCCTCTGGAAGGTAACTCAATAATTTATCCCAATTTTTAAGAACATCTTTGTTATCCAATTTAATTTGAGGTATGTCAAATTCAGAGTCATCTGGATTTGGTTCTTCACTTTGAGTTAGAATTACTAAAACCTCTTCCTTTTGCTCTCCTTCTATTTGGCGTTCTTACGAAATAATTCACCTCACGCAATTTCCTTTAAATCTGATACGGTCCACAGAACCTTGCTTTTAAAGGTTCACCTACCACTGGTAACAATACAGAAACTTTATCTCTACTGGCAAAACTACTTTTGCTTTCTTGTCAGCTACCTGTTTCATCACATGCTGTGTAACTTTTAAATGTTGTCTAGCCAATTCACCTGCTCTATTTAATCGTTCCCTAAAATTTGACACTTAATCCAATAATGTAATTTCAGAATGCTCACTCACCAATTTCTCCTTAATCAATTTAAGTGGTCCTCTTACCTCATGACCAAAAATTAGTTCAAAAGGACTGAATTTGGTTGACTCATTAGGTGCATCCTAATTGCAAACAGTATGAATTGAATTCCTTTAACCCAATCCTCTAGATAATCTTGACAATAAGCCCTCAACATTGTCTTTAACGTCTGATGCCACCTTTCTAACGCTCCCTTCGATTCTGGATGGTACGCAGTTGATTTAAATTGTTTTACTCCTAAGCTATCCATAACTTCCTTGAATAACCTTGAGGTAAAATTTGGTCCTTGATCCAATTATATTTCTGTGGGTAGTCCATATCTCGTAACAAAATTTAAGCAACTCCTCCACAATCTTTTTAGCTGTAATATTGCGGACTGGAATGGCCTCTGGAAGCCTAGTAGACACATCCATTAAAGTCAAAAGATATTAGGGCCTCACGGTAGCATGGTGGTTAGCATCAATGCTTCACAGCTCCAGTGGTCCCAGGTTCGATTCCCGGCTGGGTCACTGTCTGTGTGGAGTCTGCACGTCCTCCCCGTGTGTGCGTGGGTTTCCTCCGGGTGCTCCGGTTTCCTCCCACAGTCCAAAGATGTGCGGGTTAGGTGGATTGGCCATGCTAAATTGCCCATAGTGTAAGGTTAATGGGGGGATTGTTGGGTTACGGGTATACGGGTTACGTGGGTTTAAGTAGGGTGATCATTGCTCGGCACAACATCGAGGGCCGAAGGGCCTGTTCTGTGCTGTACTGTTCTATGTTCTATATTGATTCCCACTTTTCGTTTTAGGAAGCGGTCCTACGCAATCAATTAACACCCTTGTGAAAGGCTCCTCAAATGCCTTTTCTGTTGTAACTCCGCCAACTTTCCTGAACTAAAATTATCCAGCTCATCCTCCACCTGTTCTTATTTTTTTCCAACCATCTGATCAAAAATTGTTTCTGATAATTCAACATCATCTTCACTCTTTGATTTCTCCTCTTGTCTTAACCTGTGACTTTGCGACTTTGTTACTACACAATCAGGAAAAATCCTAGGATATTCGACCTTCAACAAATCTGTTGTTTGGTTTTCCGGTGGCTTATCAACCACAGTAGGCATCACTCCTCACTGCGATCCAGCTATATCGTTAACCAAAATAAACTGTATTCCTGGACAAGATAGTTTGTATTATTCCTACTACAACTTCACCACTCTTCACAACCTCACCTTATATAATGGAACACTCTTCTCACCCTGAATTCCACTTATTAGCACCTTTTCTGGCAATATTCCTCCCAAACTACATAACTTCTCATCTCTTACCATCAAAGATTGACTGGCTCTCGTATAGGGGCTGATTTAGCTCATTGGGCTAAATCGCTGGTTTTTAAAGCAGACCAAGCAGGCCAGCAGCACGGTTTTATTCCCGTATCAGCCTCCCCGGACAGGCGCTGGAATGTGGCGACTAGGGGCTTTTCACAGTAACTTCATTGAAGCCTACTTGTGACAATAAGCGATTTTCATTTCATTTCATTTTCATTTCATCTCTTAAAATTCTGACTTCTTTACCTACTCCTTCTAGTACACATGAGTAAACTTTATCCACACAAATAAATTATTTAAAGAGATCTGGCACCGTCTTATCAATCACCTCTTGATTAGGCTGTACATTTATTTGCACCTCCTTCGCTTCACTTGGGCTTTCCTTTACCACTTTAACAAACCCCTCTGTCTTATCCTGTTTTACCACATCAGCCTTCCCAGTGCTTTTCTTCAATCCCCAACACTGTGACTTTACATGGCCTAGTTTATTACAGTGAAAACATTTGAAACTTTTCATTTCTCTTTCACCCTCCTGGATTTCTTTTTTAACCTGAGGTACACTATCCTTATTATCTCCCATCAGCTCACCTTTACCTTTATCACCTGAGTATTTCTCCTTTCCCCAGTTTCTATCCCTCACAGGCTGAAACTGATGTCGGAAACCAAGCTTTGATTTATGAACTAATTCATAATCATCTGCCATTTCTGCTGCTAATCTCGCAGTTGTTACCCTCTGCTCTTCCACGTGAGTTTTTACTACATCAGGAATTTAATTTTTAAACCCCTCCAAAATTATCATTTCTCTGAGAGCTTCATACGTTTGGTCTATTTTCAAAGCCCTTATCCACCTGTCAAAATTACTCTGTTTCATCCTTTCAAACTCTATGTATGTTTGACCAGGTTCTTTCCTTAAATCTGTAGGCTTTGTCTGTAGGCTTCAGGCACTAGTTCATATGCACCTAAGATGGATATTTTCACCTCCTTGTTGGTCCAAGATATCTCCTCTGAAAATGATGCAAACACTTCACTCGCTGTACCTACCAACTTTATTTGAATCAGTAAAACCCACATGTCCTGTGGCCATTTCCTTTGTTAAGCTGCCTTCTCAAATGAAATGAAAAAGGCTTCCACGTCCTTCTCATCAAACCGTGGCAATGCTTGGATGTATTTAAATAGATCCCCACCAAACCTTCGACTATGACGCTCTTTCTCACTATCTTCATCACTATCCTCAGACTAATTGTTTACCTTTACGTCCGCCAATTTTAACTGACTTTCACGTTTCATGGCCAGTTTCTGAAGTTCAAAGTCTCTCTCTTTTTCTTTTTCCCTGATTGGTACCTCCCTTTCCATTCTGCTAGGGCTATTCGTTCTTTTTATCTTTCTTCTCTCTCCTTTTCGCTTTCCTTTTCCCTCATTTCATATTCAAGCTCCTTTAATTCTTTTTCATGTTCAATCCGCTTGATCTGTAATTGAATTCTTGCCATTTCCAATGATTCTGACTGTGTCTAGGGCAATTTTAACTGCACAGCTACCGCCGCAATTATCTCTTCTTTCCGTACTTTGTCAGGCAATGTTAACTGCAATGTTTTTGCCAAATCTAAAAGCCTTTTTTAGTCTCTGTCCGTAAGGTACTGCATGTGATCTTCTCCACCTCCAACAACGTATGAGCCTCTGAAAGAGCCATTGTCCACAACACATTCCCTACTTAAGCTGGAATACACCACCTGAAAAGCAAACACAAATATGCTCACCCCTCACTGTCTTTAAGTTCACTAAGCCAAACCAATCACGAAAAATAGACTTTTATCCCACGAGCCCCCAATTTGTTATGGGACAGTGTTTAGAAAACTCCAAAGCATATTGTGGAAATCATCTGACCTACAACTGTTTATTGAATTTGGTTACGAGTACAAGAGCCTGCCTTTCAGGTGTTATTCAATGGAGTTCTTAGGTGCGTTTGATCAAAAAATACAAGCTTTATTCTAAGAATTTAGTTAACATTTGTATAACCCCTCACAATAAACATTTTTATTAACTACAAGCATAAAAATCCCACACAGCTACAGTAATCTATGTATAACTCTGAATGAATTCCCCCTTTAACTGTTCCAATTCAATAACAAAATCCAAGTAAAACTAGAAACCCCTTTTCAAAGGTATGGCCCAGCTTATGGCACTCTTACTGGTATAAGACTTGTTATTGATACACTGTTCCCCTTCTCAAACAGCAGTTTGAATTCCTTCCAGAAAGCAATTCTCTCTTTTAAGTTATCAGGCAGTCTGGAAACAACTTTTAAAATGAAGATAGAGAAACACTTCTTTCAACCTGTGCAGTTCAAAACCAATCCAAACTCAAAGTAAAACCCACAGAGCCACAAACCAGCTTCAAACTCGAGACGAAAGTAAAAACTCTCAGAGCCACAGCCCAGCTCCACCCACACAATGACATCACTGAAGCCATGTGATAAGACAAAAACATTTCTTAAAGGGGCAGTCCCATGACATGTACCTCAACAGGATGTGGATCAACTTGTCAAAAATGTTACGCCGATTCACCTCGTAGTGAAGATCGACACAAGGTTAAGGAGTATAAAATTCTCTTTGTTTCGGTTTTGTGATATCAACACATTGAAGTCACGAAAAAGAGTGGGGATTCCGTGCAAGATAGCTGGAGTCAGTCACTTCACCAGGACTGCTGTAGTCTCTGGTGAGATATCCTTTATGTGGAATAAACCTTCCATGAAAAAGACACACATACAACTGGACATTTAGCAAGATAAAGCAATTGTTTTACAAAGTCAATGGATGTGCAGTTTACTCAATCAGGACGTTATTGTATCACCTGAACGATACCTGATGTTTCTAATCAGAGTGTTTGAGAAGGATTGATGGCATCTGGTGATAGGAATCAGAGAGAAACAGCATTAAATACACATTAATCATTCTCCCATTGTCCAATGAAATTCACTCGTCTTCCAGCTCTCTGCTGAGTTTCACGCCCGGTTTAAGATAAAGAATGTCACTCTTTACCTGGTTTTCTAAAAGTTTGTTTCTTCCAGTCATTCCAGTCAAAGGTCCGAGTGGCGTGGAAGATTCCTCGTTGCTCTGCACAGATGAACTTCAAAACAGGTTGTGCTGATTGAGCTTTTAAACTTTATTGTCTTTCTTCTCTCAGAGGGTTGTGCTACATTAGCCCTCTCTGCCTCAGAAGGTGGAGGCAGGTTCATTAAATATTTTTAAGGTGAGGGTAGCTGGACTCCCGCTGGGCAAGAGAATCGAAGGTCATCGGGGGAATGTGGAACTGGTGACACAACCAGGTCAGCCATGATCTGAATAAAAAGTGAAACAGGCTCGAGGGGCCGAATGGGCTATTTCTGCTCCTATCTCACAACATCTTCATCTTTCAACTCGACTGATGTGTTGGCTGGTGTAGGCTTGAGAGATGAACAGACACTTCCAACACTGATGAAGGTTCAACTCAATTTTATTAACTACTTCTAATTAACTAACACATGAGGACTGTGGGTCTAAATAATGCTAACTTGAACTAGAGACCTCAGCCTTGTCCGAACCAGTTGATTTTCTCAGCAAGTGTTGTGAGTCTGTGCTGGGCTGGATGAGTTCCTGTTACACTGAGAGGCAGCACCCAGAATGAGCGGGACCTGTGGTGCCCTCTGCCTTTATAGTGTGTGTATTCTAACTGGTGATTGGCTGCGGTGTTTGTAGATGTTGATTGGTCCCTGTGTGTGTCCATCAGTGTGTGTCTGCACCATGATATGTGGTATATGTTATGACATCGACAAAAAACATCTCCGTTCATTCCATAGTTAACTTGTCTCTCCCTCTCTTTGTTACCTGTTGTCCTACAGTCATATAGGCAGACTGGGATTGTTTCCGCTGGAGTTTCGGAGAGTGAAGGGTTGATCTGATTTAAGTAAATAAGATCCTCAACCGTATTGACAAAGTAGATGTGGAAAGGATGTTTCCTCTTGCGGGTGTGTCCTGAAATAGGGGGGCACTGGTTTAAAATTACGGGCCGCCCTTTTAGAACAAAGACAAGGAGAATTTTTGTCCCTCAGAGGGATGTGTGACTTTGGAACTCTCTGCCTCAGAAGGCGGGGTCACTGAACATTTTTAACACAGAGGTAGATAGATTCTTGTTAAGTAAGAGAATCAAAGGTTATCGGCGGAATGTGGAGCTTGAAATACAATCAGATCAGCCATGATCTTATCAAATGGCAGAGCAGGTTCGAGGGGCCGAATGGCCGGCTGCTCTTCCTAATTCATAGTTTCAGATTAAAGTTCATTTTCCAGCCTTAAACATTTTAAATTCGCTTTTTGAGATAAGTTCAAAATGGCTTCTTTTTGAACCAAGAACTGGTTCTTTATTTGGCCAAGATCTTCCTTGGGCCACTTTAAGATTCAATGGTCAGTTAAAGCCTATTCCAAACACAGACATTTCTCCTCATTCTGAATGGTGCAATATATTTTCAGTCTGTGCTTTTTCAAAAAGCTTTTTCAACAGTCAATGCAGTGGAACACTGTCACTCTGCATACTTTTCCAGCTACACTGATGTTTAAAATCTGTTGAAGCAAACAGGCAAACATTTCCCTTTCTATATTCAAAAAACAAAGATGTTCCGCTCCCCGAATCGAATGATGGTCAGATCTTGCTGTGATGTTTGGTGTGTCTGCAAATCCTCATCTTTTAATATCCTGTAAAAGGAGTCATCACTGTCTGTACAGGATAGAAATTCAGAACAGAAATTCTTGTTTCAATAGAACATTCTTTCCTCATTCCCCCAAAAGCTGTAAATCTCCATCCCACACACTCTCCCTCCATTCTCACTCGGCTGTATCTAACATTTAAAAAAATAAATTTAGAGTACCCAATTCATTTTTTCCAATTAAGGGGCAATTTAGCGGTGGCCAATCCACCGACCCTGCACATCTTTGGGTTGTGGGGGTGAAACCCACGCAGACACGGGGAGAATATGCAAACTTCACACGGACAGTGACCCAGAGCCGGGATCGAACCTGGGACCTCGGCGCCGTGAGGCCACAGGGCTAACCACTGTGCTGCCATGCTGCCCTGCTGTATCTAACATACACCCAATATTATTAATATCAATGTGTGTAATGTACAGTGCTCAATTACATAATTAGAGACACATGGAACTGTGAGTGAGAACTTTAGGTAGCGATTGGTGTTGAGCCTCCGAGGTGAAGGAATTGGAGCTGATCAATAATTTCAAAATGAAATTGAATGGGAACTTGAAGGAAATAAACTTGCAGAGGAACGGGGATAGAGAGGGGGAATGGGACTGACTGGGTTGTTTTACAGAGAGTCGGCATGGACCCGAGGTTCTGAATGGACTCCTTCTGTGCTGCAATGATTCTATAACTGGAAATATGTAATATAGCTACACTGTTGTACTCGAAAACTAGAAATAGTAGTAAATGAACTTAATTACAAAAACTATAAATTTAAATATCTAAATTGTCCCCTATCACCATATTAGACATCTCTCTAACCTATATTACTATATTGTCCTGGGTCACAACTGCTGGTAAAAGAACATAGAACATAGAACAGTACAGCACAGAACAGGCCCTTCGGCCCTCGATGTTGTGCCGAGCAATGATCACCCTACTCAAACCCACGTATCCACCCTATACCCGTAACCCAACAACCCCCCCTTAACCTTACTTTTTAGGACACTACGGGCAATTTAGCATGGCCAATCCACCTAACCCGCATTGGCCATTTAGCATGGCCAATCCACCTAACCTGCACATCTTTGGACTGTGGGAGGAAACCGGAGCACCCGGAGGAAACCCACGCACACACGGGGAGGACGTAGTGACAGTGACCCAGCCGGGAATCAAACCTGGGACCCTGGAGCTGTGAAGCATTTATGCTAACCACTATGCTACCGTGTTGCCCTAATGCTACCGTGCTGCCCTTCAAGGCACACTTCAACCATGGGAGCGTGGGGGCTGGTGGAAAGCGGATGACCGAGAGAGTGGATTGAGGGCGGACCTTGAGTTTCAATATGAATGGAAGTGAGGTGGAGAGATGTTTATGACCAGGGATTTTCAAACTATGGGTCACGACCCGCGGGTGGGTCGCGGGCATGTGTTGGGAGGGTCGCGGAGTGACCGTATGTGGCATTCCCGATCGTGGGAAGATGTCCCCTACAGCTGCGACCGGCTTTTAAGAATGCTGTTGCGGGCAGTTCCCGATTGGTTGCAGCGTTTGAGGGGGCGGGGCAGTGCGAGGCTGGGCTGTGTGCTGGTCACCGCGTACGGGGGAGTGTGGGCAGGGGGGTGACAGACATACACGTGGGTGCGCGATGCTAACAGTGGTGGCCCCAGCTTGGAGCTCCGTGCTGGTGCTTGTCCTCTGCGCGCTGCGCGGCTCGTCCCCCACCACCGATCAACAGTACGCGACCTGCAGCTCTGTGGTCAAGCTGTTCAACAGCCGGCACAACGTCCGCCTGTACTCTCACGACGTGAAGTACTAGTCTGGAAGTAATCATAAAAATAATCTTTATTAGTGTCACAGGTAGGCTGACATTAACTCTGCAATGAAGTTGCTGTGAAAATCCCCCAGTCGCTACATTCCGGCGCCTGTCCGGGTCACAGAGGGAGAATTCAGAATGTCCAATTCACCTCACAGCACATCTTTCAGGACTTGTGGGAGGAAACCGGAGCACCCGGAGGAAACCCACGCAGACACGGGGATAACATGCAGACGTTATCGTACAGACGGTGACCCAAGCCGGGAATCGAACCTCGGACCCTGGCGCCGTGAATCAACAGTGCCAACCACTGCTGCCGTGCCGTCCAACTGGTCAGCAGTGGTCAGTGGAAGTGGTCAGCAGTCTGTGACTGGGGTGGATGCAGCTACTGGACAGTGAGAGCGAAGCCAGGCCAGGTTTTCCAGCGAGGTATACCGGTCAACCGAGGCCAATACGATTGACGTATGTCAACACGGGAAGAAACCTACACAGTCACCACTTTGTGTGTCCACTCTCTGGAAACCAGGAGGTAAGTGCCTTGCTGGGCAGGAATGAGCAAGTTAAACAAGCTCATTGCACATCTAGATAATGGAGCAGCTCTGATTGGCTGGAGAAGCAGAGTCCTTCCGGTCCTCCTGGTTTCCCATTGGTCAATTCCCCCCGCTGACAGACAATGAGGGGCGGAACCCCAAGTGGGACCCTCCAGCCGCGCTGAGCTGGTGTCCAATGGGAAAGGCTGGAAGACTCGGACACACACTGGTCAGTGTGCCGCTTTGTCCCGATCCCCGCCTCACCCCGGACATGCGCATATCCCTGAAAAGTTGCACATGCGCATTAGTCCCGATAATTGCACATGCGCTCTTCCGACTCGGATCACCTCAACACCACCGGCCATTGAGATAAGTTGGAGCACCTGAAGGACTCTGGTCCTGCAGCCAATCAGAGCGGGGGCTTTGTGTGAATGAAGATTGAACTTCGCACAAACTACAGAATTTGTTTGAAAAAATTAATTCTTTTATAATGTTGATAAGTTGCAGGACATCAGGGCAGTGCAGTGGTTAGCATGACTGCCTCACGCCGCCAAGGACCCGGGTTCAATCCGGGCCCCGGGTCACTGTCCGTGTGGAGTTTGCACATTCTCCCCGTGTCTGCTTGGGTCTCACCCCCACAACCCAAAGATGTGCAGGCTAGGTGGATTGGCCATGATAAATTGCCCCTTAATTGAAAAAAAAATGGGTGTTCTAAATTTACATTTCTAAAGTTGCAGGACTATTCTGTCAAGACTATGTGGGTGGGGCAGTGGCAGAGTGGTATTGTCACTGGGCTACTCATCCAGAGACCTAGGTTAATGCTCTGGGGATTTTGGTTCGAATCTGGCTGCAGCAGATGGTGCAATTGAAATTTAATAAAAGTCTTAAATTTGAAAGTCCAGAGATGACCATGAGGCCCGTGTCATTTTTTGTAAACATTCATCTGGTTCGCCAGATCCTTTAGGGAAGGAAATCTGCCGGCCTTGCCTGGTCTGGCCTACACGTGACTCCAGATACACTGCAATGCTGTGGTTGACTTGTAAGTGCCCTCTGAAATGGCCCAGCAAACCACTCAGGCCAAGGGCAATTAGGGATGGGCAATAAATGCTGGCCCAGCCGGTAACATCCACATTCCCATGAATGAATAATGAAACAAAATAAGGCTCATTGTTCAAGCTGAAGATTGGTGCGAAACAAACGTCCGCAAACGTTTGAACCAAATTTGTATGAACCAAATGTATTAATTAAAGATTACTGTACTAGTTACAAATGACTGAGCCTTTATTGAGTTACAAAACTAATGTATTATAGATACATAGAAGATAGGAGCAGGAGGAGGCTTTTTGGCCCTTCGAGCCTGCTCCGCCATTCATCACGATCATGGCTGATCATCCAAAACAATAGCCTAATCCTGCTTTTTCCCCATAGCCTTTGATCCCATTCTCCCAAAGTGCCATATCCAGCCGCCTCTTGAATATATTCAAAGTTTTAGCATCAACTACTTCCTGTGGTAATGAATTCCACAGGCTCACCACTCTTTGGGTGAAGAAATGTCTCCTTATTTCTGTCCGAAATGGATTCTCAGACTGTGACCGCTGGTTCTGGACAAACCCACCATCAGGTACATCCTCCCTGCATCTACCCTGTCCAGTCCTGTTAGAATTTTATAAGTCTCTATGAGATCCCCCCCTCATTCTTCTGAACTCCAGCGAGAACAATCCTAACCAATCCAATCTCTTCTCATATGACAGTCCCACCATCCATGGATTCAGTCTGGTAAACCTTCGCTGCACTCCCTCAAGAGGAAGAACATCCTTCCTCAGAAAAGGAGACCCAAACTGCTCACAATATTCTCGGTGTGGCCTCACCAAGGCCCTGGATAATTGCAGCAACACATCCCTGCTCCTGTACTCAAAACTCTATAAATGAAGGCCAACATATCATTAGCCTTCTTTACCGCCTGCTGCACCTGCATGCTTACCTTCAGCGACTGGTGCATAAGGACACCCAGGTCCCGCTGCACCCTCCTCTCCCCAAATTTACAACCATTCAGGTAGTAATCTGCCTTCCTGTTTTTGCTTCCAAAGTGAATAACCTCACATTTATCCAAATTATACTGCATCTGCCATTGGTTTGCCCACTCGCCCAACCTGTCCAGATCTTGCTGTAGGATCCCTGCAACCTCGTCACAATTCACCCTCTCACCCAACTTGGTATCATCTGCAAACTTTGTGATGTTATATTTTGTTCCCTCATCCAAATCCTTAATATATATTGTGAATAGCTGGGGTCGCAGCACCGATTCCTGTGGTACGCCACTAGTTACTGCCTGCCAATTTGAAAAGGACCCATTAATCACTACTCTTTGTTTCCTCTCTGCCAACCAGTTTTTTACCCATCTCAATACATTTCCCCAGTCCCATGAGCTTTAATCTTGCACAACAATCTCTTATGCAGGACCTTGTCGAACACCTTCTGAAAGTCCAAATATACCACATCGACTGGCTCCCCCTTGTCAACTGTACCAGTTACATCCTCAAAGAATTCAAAGTATCAATAATGAATTAGTAGTTATAGTAAAAGATTAAGTTTTTTGGCTGTAAAAATGTAAAAACTTAATTGCTGTGTATGTAAAGAATGTGCAATGAAGATATATGTACTGGTGAGAGAGACCTTCAACATTTGAAGCTGTATGAATAAAGGATGTACAGAATCAGCTAAAGGGATAGTAGGAGACAGTTCTATTGTATTCCTGTCTAATGTTGACCGTTATGATCCCAACAGCATCGCCAATACTGTTGCTAATATTAATGATGTTGGTGAACCACAAGCCTTCCCTCATAAGTGATCAAATGACCACACAACCAGTTGGTTAGTTCAAAAGATGGTTTATTTACATACACAAGAGTTATCTCAACATGCTAACACAATATCTACTATGAGTTAAACTACACCTATCAGCTACAATAACCTATACTTAACTTCAGGGTGACCGGCACTGTGCAAATGGATAAGGCCTTTATCTGGATTTCACTTGGCTGGTTCGAAGAAAGCGGCTCTGTCTCTGTTGGGCTCATCCGTCAGGTAGCGATCGTTGGTCTTGAACTTAGCTGACTGTTCCTGCTGCAATTGGTTTGGCACAGGCCGGATCCAAACGAGACAGAACACATGGCTGTGTTCTCTTTTATCCCTCTGGGATTTCGCGCTCTTTGAGGCGGTCCTTAACCTTGGACCCAATAGTTCGACAGGGCTCTGATCACTGTCTTAGATTTTAGCCAATAAAGATGCGGGTGCCTTGGTAGCTGGGCGGGTCCTTAGCAGTCATTGACCTTGATGTTGGGCTCTCTGTGTAAAGGGAGTGGTGCTGATCAGTCTGTGGCTGTACCGGTTTCTAGATTGGAGTTCTATTGTCCTGGGAAAATGGTCCATTGAAATGTAAACGAATGGGGGTTTCGATCAGGCTTGGTTACCTGCGTGTCAGATACACATCGGCTCTGTATCTGTCTGAGTCCTGGGTTGGCCATAATTCCCATGGTCCTTTGCAGGTGGCCATCTTAGATGGCTCCACTAAGATAATGAGAGAAGGTGGTGTCAGTAATTGGGGATCCAATTAATCTCGTGACCAAATTGACCAATGGTCATGTTACAACAGGCCCAACTCTGATGTGAGGTAATGGTCACTTTGGGGATAAAAGTAGAGGTTCTGAAGGTCTTCCTTACTGGCCAAGTACTGAAGATTCCCGAGGCCCAGTTCCAAGGAAATTACTGTCAAAGAAGGAGCCAGACTCCCGAGGCTGAATTCCACAAGAATTACTGTCAAAGAAGGAGCCAGAGAGAGTTCTGCTTCTACAGACTGATCAGCGACATGAAGTTGTAAAAGTCAATGTCTTAACATTGTTCAGTAAACCTTTTTGATTTAATAAACTTCTTTTTTAATTTACTTTCCGGAGAATTGTGCCTTTGCCTTAATTGGTTGAAGTCTTGTCTGATCCAATGTGAATTTTTAAAATGGTGAGTGGGTGGCGGAAATCAATTAAGTTCCAGATAACAAGACCAGGAAAAATAAAAGTTCTGTCTTCAGGTCCCTGGACTGGGATTTAAATCCACAATCTTTTGACTCAGAGGTGAGAGAGCTGCCCACTGAGCCACAGCAGACATGATGGACAATGCAGCATTACATAGAATTTACAGTGCAGAAGGAGGCCATTCGGCCCATCGAGTCTGCACCGGCTCCTGGAAAGAGCACCTTACCCAAGGTTAACACCTCCACCCTATCCCCATAACCCAGTAACCCCACCCAACACTAAGGGCAATTTATCATGGCCAATCCACATCTTTGGATTGTGGGAGGAAACCGGAGCACCCGGAGGAAACCCACGCACACACAGGGAGGATGTGCAGACTCCGCACAGACAGTGACCCAAGCCGGAATCGAACCTGGGACCCTGAAGCTGTGAAGCGATTGTGCTACTGTGCTGCCCTAGAAAGGGAAAGGTACCCTTTCAAACCCCCATCCTTTGGTTCCAGTGTCTAAATCTAATAATAAAACCCCCAGTATAAATAACATGGATTTGACTGACAAATGTTGAAGTGTTGATTTGGAGCCCCAAGTTTGAACTTCCCACTTGCTCCTCGGGCACCTTTCTGTCTCTATTGCTCGTGTCAGTGACAGGCAGGAGACAGAGCTGGGGCTGAATTTAGCTGAGAATAACGGGGCCTGTGCCCCAGTTGGGAAACTGCCATGGGTGTCGCACTAATAGAGAGACAGGAAGGTGCTGGAGGGAGCGTCGGTCAGTATGGACTCTAATTTGTGGCAATCACCGGTTTCTGCCTGTGGGGCCTTGAAGGGGAGTTTCGGAGGTGGCAGTGAGCTGGGATTGAGTGGTTAGGGGACCTGTTTATTGACGGCAGCTTTCCGTGCTTGGAGGAGGAGGAGTTTGAGCTGCCAGGTGGGAATGGGTTTGAGAATGTGAAGCAAGGGTTAAGAGCTAGAACAATCCAAACTTAATGGGACACATTAGTGGAAAGTTACTGAGGAGGGAGTTATTATTGAATTCGTGAGCCGACTCATGACTGTAAGCCAAATAGCCTTGAGAAACAAGGAAGATGGCTGGATGACGGAATATGAAATGTAAGAGCCATTGATAAATCATGGCTGGACACCTGGTGTTTTGCTAAAATTGCTATACGCTCCTGTGCCAATAGATAACCTCAATGTCTGTAAAATTATGTATTGAAAATATGACAATAACAAATTAATCATGTACTAAACATTTGGTAAAAACAAGCTGTAATCTGTACTGGAGGCAAGCTCAAGTGAATGTAAGGGACAGCCCCTTAAAAAACCATATAAAGATAGGATGCTTTGGGCAAAACTTTGGCACACTCAGAGGTGTTTCTTTGGAATACCTAGAGGGCTGCCCAATAAAGAATATTCTAAGTACGAGCGTGTTCGAGACTGTTTCTTCCGGACTGATAGATAAGTGAATTAAAGAGACAGGTGAGGTGAGGGACTTTGCACGGAGTCAGGTCTCAACCTTTCCTCTCCTACTGCCCCAGGGGATACAGGACAAGGTATTGTCGAAAACGGGTGTGGGGGAGGGGAAGGTCTCGGAAATTTATAAAGAGCTCATGGAATGGGAGGGAACCCCGATAGGGGAGGGAAAGTGAAAATGGGAGGAGGAGTTGGGCAAAGAATTGGAGGCAGGATTGTGGGAGGGTGCCTTTGACAAATTAAGTTCTTTACCCGTCAGTCTGGTCTCAATAAAACTTGAGAGGGATCTGTAGGTATGGTATTATTTATTTTTAAACTTCTTGCAAGGCTGACCCGCTCTATAGAGACTCAGAACACATGCAGTCTCCTGAAACTCCCAAAGCCGAGTGAGACAGAGGACAAAGAGATCTTCTATACATATCATTCAAATGGCATCAAGTTTCACATACAAGATTCCCATAGGTCATCCTATACACCTCCTGACCTGGCCATATATCCTGATTGGCTCACTCTGCATTCCTCAACCCTGGGCCTCTTGTTACCCAGCATTCTTTTCACCATCCTCTGCATGAGGCTCCTGTTGCTCGTTTTACTGGAGTGTATTAACACGCCTCCGTTTAAAGGCCGTGTGCTTAACACTACTATGGCTCTGTGTATGTAATTATGCTCAGGAGTCGCCAGGTGCCGTATTTAGACACCTCACAAATATATCAAGGTCAGGTTCAAAGTAATAAATCTGTACACCGATTAGTAAGTCCAAACGATTGATATTTATTATGACAAATATAATAAATACACATGCATACGCTAAAGAGACTAACTTACTTCTAATACTAAACAACTAAAATACTTATCTAGACAGGAACAGGCAAGGTCAGGGAGCAAGGCCTTCGTCCCGTTCTTGGTCTGCAACTCTCAGGTACTTAAAGTTGTCAGGATCTAGCAAGGTCTGGATCACGTAGCGATCATTGTATTGGCACTTACAGTTTGATGGCTGATGGCTCAACGGGTGGTGATGGAACTGGAGTCAGGATGCGATGTATCAGCAAAGCAGAGCCGGAGCGACAAAACAGACCGAACCATGTGCGGGGTCTATTCTTATAGGTCCCAGAAGTCCGTGCCCCCTTGGGGCGGGCCTTTTACCTGCCATGTATCGATTGGGCCTTTCCCAATCGATATCTTCTAAACCCCCCAATCTGAGGGTCGTTCCTCGATGGGTGGGGCGGTCCCTACGGTTCTTTGTGTTGGTTACTGTGGCGCCATTCTATCTGGGCGTCTACGCAAAAGTATCCATTGATACTTAAATGTTTCTATTGTGCGGGGTCTGGATCTGGATCACCTCATTACTATGTAGATCTGTTGCCATTTACACCTTTGGCTGAAACTCTGCACCTGGCCATAAACTGGTTTCTGTACGTGCAGAATGCTAATTAGTCTTCTGCAAGCTGCTTGTCCTCGCTAAGACTATTTTTCCCTGCAGCCTTAGCAGTTCTCCATTTTGTAGCCCAGTGTCCACCTTAGATGGCTACACTCCCCTCCCCCCTTCCTGGCCATGCTTTGCTGAATTCCTTTTTTCATTACCATGTGGGGTGAATTCATACTGTATTGCAATTCACACTGTATTGCATTGCATTGTATTATGTCCTTGTGGGCTCTGTATGTGAGCCGTTGCGCGGCTCTGCCCATAGGGGAGATGAGGAGCTTGTACAGGGCTCCACCCTTGGCTCCGCCCATGGCCCCTCCCACTACCGGAAGTATAACGTTCTGCAGCCGTGAGCCTGCCCTCAGTTCCTCTGGTCGTAGGCAGGCTCAGTTGTAAGACTATTAAAACCACAGTTTACTTCCAATTGTGTGTCTAGTGAATTGATGGTCTCATCAATTTAATAGTCTTAGAAAACTTGAAGAAAACTACTATGGAATCAGCCCTCAAACCTGATCGACTAGAACTCGACCCGCAGGCTGCAGAGGCGAAGGAAATCTTCCTACACTGGCTTTGATGTTTCAAGGCCTACCTGGCTGAATCAAGCACATCCGAGACGACAGCGGAGCAGAAACTCAGCCTACGGCACGTACGGGTGAGCCATCGTATGTCTACGCAATAGGTACCACCTCATATAAGGAGGCACTGGCTATGCTCGACCGATTGTACGTGCGGCTGATTAACGAGGTCTACGCGCGGCACAATTTCACGACCCAACGCCAGCGCCCCGCAGTCGCTGGAAGACTTCCTGCACAACTTAACAGCCCTTGCTCAGGACTGCAACTTTCAGGCTGTAACGGCCTCCCAACACATGGAACTCGCTGTCCGTGATGTATACGTTGCAGGGCTCAGGTCCAACTATGTGCGCCAGCGACTACTTGAAAAAGGGGCCCAGAACTTGGAGAACACTGTAGAGTTGGCAACTACTATGGAGGTTGCGTTCCGCAGTCTGAACTCCTTCCCTGCGGACCAAGCGACCCCATCGTGGGCCCCCGACCAGCGACTGCCCCAGGCCTGCGCCGCGCAGCCACCCACCCACTATGGAGCGCCAGCGTGCCATTTTTGTGGCCAGCCCCAACACCCACAGCAGCACTGCCCGGCCCGCAACGCCCGAGTCTGCCTGGCAAAATCGAAACTTCCAAAACCCCCGCAGTCCAGAGCACCCACCTCCCCAACTCACAGGCCCGCAGACCCCGTAATGCTGCAGCGTGTCTGCCGACTCCGCCTCCGCCCGACACGTGCGACTCATGGGGGCTGCCATCTTGGCAATCCTCCCCCACGCGGCCGGCCATGTGCGAGTCATGGGGTCCGCCATCTTGGATGCCATCTTCCTCGCCGCCCGCGACGTGCGATCCACGGGGGCGGCCATCTTGGACACCATCTTCTTCATCACCCGCCACGTGCATTCAACGGGGGCCACCATCTTGGCCATCAACCGAAGTTCACCTCGACGACTACGACCTCAGCCGACAGTCATCACGGGGCCACTCCAGCACTGCTGATCGAGCTGCCGACTACCTGCAACTCAACGCGGTCACGCTGGACCAGTCGCGTCCAAAGCACCTCCAAAGCTCGATGATGTCCGTTAAAATCAACGGGTACAGGACACCGTGCCTCTTCGACTCTGGGAGCACCGAGAGCTTCGTACATCCTGACCTGGTAAGACGCTGTTCGTTCCCTATCTTCCCTGCACGGCAAACTATCGGGCTCGCACTCAGTCCACATACAAGGGCGCACCGTCACGACCCTAATGATTCAGGGCGCCAGCTACTCTAATTTCCAGCTGTACGTACTCCCCGACCTCTGCGCCCCACTCTTACTCGGGCTCGACTTTCAATGTAACCTCAAGAGCCTCACACTCAGCTTCGGCGGGCCCCTACCTCCTCTCACTATCTGCAGTCTAGAGTCGCTAAAAATCGACTCCCCTCCACTCTTTGCTAATCTCACTGCTAACTGCAAACCCGTACCACTAGCAGCAGGCAGTATAGCCTGCAAGACAGGGTATTTATTAAAGCTGAAGTCCAGCGGCTCCTACGTGAGGGAGTCATAGAGGCCAGTAACAGCCCCTGGAGAGCTCAGATGGTGGTCGTCAAGACCGGGGAAAAGTTCCGGATGGTGGTTGATTACAGCCAAACCATTAACCGGTTCACGCACCTCGATGCGTACCCCCTCCCCAGGATTGCAGACATGGTCAATCAGATCGGCCAGTACCGCATATTCTCCACGGTGGATCTGAAGTCTGCTTACTACCAGCTCCCAATCCGCCCGGAGGACTGCCACTACACGGCATTTGAGGCAGACGGCCGCCTCTTCCATTGCAGACGGCCGCCTCTTCCATTTCCTATGGGTCCCCTTTGGCGTCACGAATGGGGTCTCGGTGTTCCAACGAACAATGGACCGAATGGTGGACCAGTACGGGCTGCGGGCCACGTTTCCGTACTTGGACAATGTCACCATCTGCGGCCATGATCAGCAGGACCACGATGCCAACCTCCACCGATTTCTCCAAACCGCCCAGAAACTCAATCTCACTTACAATACGGAGAAATGCGTTTTCCGCACTACCAGACTAGCCATCCTCGGCTATGTCATGGAAAACGGAGTCCTGGGCCCCAACCCGGACCATATGCACCCCCTCTTACAACTCCCTCTCCCTCATTGTCCCAGGGCCCTCGAGGCCCAGTGGGTCCCCCAGTATTCGGACAAAGCCCGCCCACTATTTAAGGCCACACTCTTCCCACTGTCAGCTGAGGCCCACCAGGCCTTCAAATGTATTAAGGAGGACATCGCCAAAGCCGCCATGCGGGTGGTGGATGAATCCGTCCCCTTTCAGGTGGAGAGCGACGCCTCAGAGGTCACTCTCGCCGCCACTCTGAATCAGGCAGGGAGACCAGTCGCCTTCTTCTCCCGAATCCTCTCCGCTTCGGAACTTCAACACTCCTCAGTCAAAAAGGAAGCTCAGGCCATTGTGGAAGCCGTACGGCACTGGAGACACTACCTCGCAGGTAGGAGGTTTACCCTCATCACCAACCAAAGATCGGTTGCCTTCATGTTCGACAACTCTCAAAGGGGCAAAATTAAAAATGGTAAAATCTTGCGGTGGAGGATCGAACTCTCCACCTATAATTACGATATCATATATCGACCGGGGAAGCTCAACAAGCCCCCAGATGCCCTGTCCCACGGCACGTGCACCAGCGCGCAAGACGACCGCCTGAAAGCTATCCACAATGACCTCTGCCACCCGGGGGACACCCGGCTCACCCACTACATCAAAGCCCGAAATCTGCCTTTCTCCACCGAGGAGGTAAAAGCCATCACCAGGGATTGCCCGATCTGCGCGGAGTGCAAACCGCATCTCTACAGACCAGACAAGGCCCACCTGGTAAAGGCATCCCGGCCCTTTGAATGCTTGAGCATCGATTTCAAAAGGCCACTCCCCTCGACCAATCAAAATGTGTACTTTCTTAACGTCATCGACAAATTCTTCCGCTTCCCCTTTGCTATCCCTTCCGCCGATATGACCTCCCACACAGTCATCAGAGCCCTGCACAGTGTCTTCATCCTGTTCGGTTTCCCCAGCAACGTACACAGCGACAGGGGTTCATCCTTCTTGAGTGACAAGATGCGTCAGTACCTGCTCGACAAGGGCATCGCCTCGAGCAGGACTACCAGCTACAACCCCAGGGGGAACGGGCAGGTGGAGAGAGAGAACGTGACGGTCTGGAAGACCGTCCTATTGACCCTCCGGTCCAGGAATCTCCCGACCTCCCATTGGCAGGAGGTCCTCCCCGACGCGCTCCATGCAATTCGGTCCCTCCTATGCACCGCCACCAACCAGACCCCTCACGAACGACTATTTGCTTTCTCTAGGGGCACTACCACGGGGGCTTCTCTCCCATCCTGGTTGAGAACACCGGGCCCGGTTCTCCTCCAGAAGCACGTCCGGGTACACAAAACGGACCCACTGGTAGAGAGAGTGCTACTGCTTCATTCGAACCCCCAATACGCTTTTATTGAATACCCCAATGGCCGTCAGGACACCGTTTCCCTCCGGGACCTGGCGTCTGCAGGATCCACCACCACCGCCGAGGTACCCCTCACACTACACCCCATCCAACCCCCCACGCCCTGCGCCTATAGATTTCCTGCGCCCCCGCGCCTATAGGTTTCTTGCGCCCCCCATCGTCCATCGCACCGGTCAGGAATGAAGCTCGGGCGGAAACATCCCCGGAGTCCACCCTCATACCCACACGATCGTCACCACCCAGCCACTCAAAGAGGCTGCAACCCCGGTGCTCTGCCGATCCCAAATGACGACTCGGCCACCGGACCGGCTCAACTTGTGGAACCGTCACCCCTGTCGGACTTGATTTTTTTTTACAGGGGGTGAATGTGGTGAATTCATACTGTATTGTAATTCACACTGTATTGCATTGCATTGTATTATGTCCTTGTGGGCTCTGTATGTGAGCCGTTGCGTGGCTCTGCCCATAGGGGCAGATGAGGAGCTGGTTCAGGGCTCCACCCTTGGCTCCGCCCATGGCCCCTCCCACTACTGGAAGTATAAAGTGCTGCAGCCGTGAGCCTGCCCTCAGTTCCTCTGGTCGCAGGCAGGCTCAGTTGTAAGACTATTAAAACCACAGTTTACTTCCAATCGTGTCTCTAGTGAATTGATGGGTCACATCTCCATGCTTTGCTGAATTCCTTTGTTCATTACCCGCTAACTCACTACCATCAGACCGGCTCTATCCTCTACATTCTTCTAACTAATTATCCTATTTTATATCACATTCGTTTGTTCAATTCCTCACCTTGAGTCGGGTCCTCATCGTGTGCCAGGCTCAGCCTGATACAATTCAAGGTGGTCCACAGGGCGCATATAATTGTGGCCCGTATGAGCAGGTTCTTTGAAGGGGTGGAGGATAGGTGTGTGGGGGGCCCGCGAATCATCTCCACATGTTTTGGGCATGTCGGAAGCTTAGGGGATTCTGGCACGGTTTTGCCGATGTCGTGTCCGCTGTATTGAAGACATGGGTGGCGCCGAGTTCAGAGGTGCCGATGTTTGGAGTGTCGGAAGACCCGGGAGCCCAGGGGGCGAGAGAGGCTGACGTTTTGGCCTTTGCCTCCCTGGTAGCCCGTAGACGGGTCTTATTGGCATGGAGGGACTCGGAGCTCCCGAAATCAGGGGGGGGGTGGTGTACAAAAGGGGGGTGGGTGGTTGGTTGGGGGGGGGGGGTGGTGTACAAAAGGGGGGTGGGTGGTTGGTTGGGGGGGGTGGTGTACAAAAGGGGGGTGGGTGGTTGGTTGGGGGGGGGTGGTGTACAAAAGGGGGGTGGGTGGTTGGTTGGGGGGGTGGTGTACAAAAGGGGGGTGGGTGGTTGGTTAGGGGGGGGTGGTTGAGGCGGGATTACTAAGTGGAGGAGGGGTACTGGGGAACTGTGTATGTAAGCCATGTTGTCTGGGTGTGGTTGTTGCCCGGGGCGGGGGGGGGGGGGGGGGGGTTACTCACTTTGTTGTGTTTTCTCTTGCAATTGTTGTTAAAAATTTACAAATGTCTTAATAAAATGTCTTTAAAAAAAAAGAAAGGTGCCGGAGGACTGACTGGGAAATGGGTTCCAACCAATTGTTATATCGGTCACTCAGAGCTAAAGAGAAACCCGTCTCTTCAAATGCATAGACAGGTGGATAGGTAGAATTCCGAATGGACTACAGAAGATACAACATGGATGCCGCCTGATATAAAATGGACTATGTTATTATCAGTGTCTGCTGCTGTAGTAAGTAAAGCTTTGTGCAAAACAAGTGATACACGAGCTGCATCCGGAGAGACAATTAGCCGTTAGCAAACTTGCCCAATGTCGGTATTGGTAGCTACTTAGCTGACTGACAAAGGGCCCCAAATTAAG
Organism: Scyliorhinus canicula; assembly: GCF_902713615.1. NCBI lineage: Eukaryota > Metazoa > Chordata > Chondrichthyes > Carcharhiniformes > Scyliorhinidae > Scyliorhinus > Scyliorhinus canicula. Next base: position 126,266,868 of record NC_052162.1, on the reverse strand, counting down.
GAGCTAGCAAGGAATGAGGAAGGACTTGTCCAACGTGGCTGTATGTGACCGTTATCTATGTTATGAGAGACAAACTGCCAATTAGAGGCTGTTGGAGCCATTTATGGCATTGAAGATGCATGTTATGAATTTGTGACCCGAACAGAATTGATTGAGTATATGTAAATGCAAACTAATTCCACTTTCCTTCTGCATATTAACTCAGTGCGACCTCAGCTCAGGCGAGGAAAGGGTGCTGCAGACCCGGGGGGGGGGGGGGGGGGGGGGGGGGGGGGTCAAAGGCCTTTCTCCCAGAATTCTGAAAATTAATAAATCGCTTCTTTATCACTCAAAGGATCTATTCGCGAATATTTTCACCTCCACAGGGAAGAGGCTGCAATGAAATCTGTCACTTTTAACCTGCACAAAAGCAGGAGGCTCAGATTCACAAGCTGGAAAGAGTTCATTCAGCCCATCATGCCCTGCTATCTCTTTGAAAGGACTCTCCGATTCATCCAACAAATTAAACGCTCACATGACTGAACTTCGAGACTGACAAATTTTATTATAGCAGACAAACCAGAAGCAACGATGACTAAACACTATTTTTGTCGGAAACATATCCTTTGAACTATAAAATAATGTTTCCCTTTTACACAATCGGAAATCCTACTCCATGCTGATACGTTGTCTGCCCTGGCAGTCGAAACATTTACTGTCCCGGAACCAGTCCCGAGGATTTACTTCCATTCTTTTCCTTTCCAAGCCTCGCAACATTTTACTCCAGAACCATCTTTCAAAGTGCAAGTTCTCCTTGATTCTTCATCTAACTCCATAAAGGTGAATCTTCCAGTCTTGTTGCCAATTCTCTTTTCTATCTGAGCACAAGTTTGCATCCATATTCCTGTGTGGTAAAACACAGAGACTAGCAACCTCACTCTCTCTCGGATCCTTGCAGACTGTTCTGTTCAGAGATATCTTTTACGAGACCCTTCAAATCCAATCCTACAATGGTTTCCTATGCACCTTTACCTTCTCAAAGCCCATTTCCATGGCAACGTAAATCACACAAGCCTTTTATCCAGGTTGACACGCAGATTGGCTGTCACTTAAGACACCCAACTCCATTCTAGAAATTAAATTGACAATTAATTCACAACTGTTTACAAAATCGGACATTTTTACCACTTTCCTGGGACATTAGAGACTAACAGACTATTTAAATGTTGAAGGACACATGACGTTTAGGAAGTACAGAAAGGGAAAAGGTGGAGGGGCTGACACTGCTGATCAATGATAACATTCGCACAATAGAGAGAGATGACCTAAGTTCAGGAAACCAAGATGTCAAAGCTATTCGGGCTGAGGTGAGAGGTTATAAAGGCAAGAAGTCACTTGTGGGAGTGGTGTGCAAGCCCCCGAACACTAACCACGTAGTATGACAGAGTATAAATGAAGAAATAATGGGAGCTTGCCACATTGGAGATAAATATGGGGGTACATAGCCTATACAAATATATACTGGAGAAACCAGATGGGCAAAGGCAGCCTGGGCAGGGAGTTTGTAGAATGTTTTCAGGTTATTTTCTGAGAACAGCACATTCACAGAATCATAGAATTTACAGTGCAGAAGACCATTCGGCCCATCGAGTCTGCACCGGCCCTTACAAAGATCACCCTACTCAAGCCCACGTCTCCACCCTATCCCCGCAACCCCCACTTAACCTTTTTTTTGGACGCTAAGAGCAATTTAGCACTGCCAATCCACCTAACCCGCACATCTTTGGACTGTGGGAGGAAACTGGAGCACCCGGAGGAAACCCACACACACGCGGGGAGAACGTGCAGACTCCGCACAGACAGTGACCCAAGCCGGGAATCGAACCTGGGACCCTGGAGCTGTGAAGCAACTGTACTAACCACGACGTTACCGTGCTGCCCCATTCTGGAGGCAGCGAGCTGGCTATACTGGACCGGTTATTGTACAGCGAGATAGGATTAATTAATGACCTCATAGTGAAGGTGTCCCTAAGTAGCAGCAATCAAAATGTGATTCAATTTTACATTTAGTCTGAGAGAGTGTAGAATAGGTCCAAAACTAGTATTTTAAATGGATTGCAGCATTTTCCCTCCTACTGATGTCAGGCTAATGGGGCTGTGGTTCCCCGTTTTCTCTTTCCCTCCTTAAATAGTGGGGTTACATTTACCACCTTCCAATCTGCAGGAACCATTCCAGAATCTATAGAATTGTGAAAGATGATCACCAATGTATCCATTATCTCTACAGCCGCCTCTTTCAACACTCTGGGATGTAGAGCAGCAGCTTTTGGGGATTTATTAACTTTCAATCACATTAATTTCTCCAGTACTACTTTTTCTACTAGTCCTCTTGGTTCCCTCGTGTTTTTGGGACAATTTCTGTATCTTCCTCCACATTGTTTAGTTTCTCTGCCATTTCCTTATTCCCCATTATAAACTCTCCTGTCTCTGCCTGGAATGGACCCACATTGGTCTTTGCTGATCTTTTCCTTTTCACATTCCTACAGGAGCTTTTCCAGTTGGTTTTTATGTTTCTCCCCAGTTTGCTGTCATATTCTATTTTCTCTTTTCAGTTTCTTGGTCCTCCTTTGCTGAATTCTAAAACTAGTTCCCAATCCTCAGGCTTACAACTATTTTGGCCACTTTATGAGTCTCCTCCATTGATCTAATGGAATCTTGAACTTTTCCTGTTATCCACGGTTGCATCACCTTTCATAGATTATTATAGAATTTACAGTACAGAAGGAGGCCATTCGGCCCATCAGGTCTGCACCGGCTCTTGGAAAGAGCACCCGACCCAAGGTCAACACCTCCACCCTTTCCCCATAACCCAGTAACCCCACCCAACACTAAGGGCAATTTTGGACACCAAGGGGCAATTTAGCATGGCCAATCCACCTAACCCGCACGTCTTTGGACTGTGGGAGGAAACCGGAGCACCCGGAGGAAACCCACGCACACACGGGGAGGATGTGCAGACTCCGCACGGACAGTGACCCAAGCCAGGAATCGAACCTGGGACCCTGGGGCTGTGAAGCAATTGTGCTATCCACAATGCTACCGTGCTGCCCTTTCCTGTTGGATTATTGTTTCTTAAAGGAATCTATATTTTATTTCAATAATTCCTTAACAGCTAGCGATTGCCTGTCTATCATCATATGTTTTATTGTAAGCCCCCAATCTACAACAGACTTCTCCTTCACACCTTGACAGGTTCCTCTGTGAGAAACATCCAGATAAATTAAACCAGGTAACCACCAGAGCCCAACTTCATGGCAATGCAGCATGCATGGGGGGGGTCTCAAACAGAAATGGGAACTAAATATAATTTAAATTCCCAACACCCTTTCACTCTATGATCCTTGTGAAATTTGAAACCACGCATTCGCAACAAGGGTCAAGGAGCATCAGCCCACTGGAGGCAAAGCCGTGTTACTGGCCAGTCCAGCAGAAAGAATCCTCTGATCATCCCTATTCACCAACTGACAGAATGGATGAAATGCAGTCCTGGATGTAATTGAGAGCAGAAGCAATAACAGCAGAATCCGGCCCCTGTAATTATTGTGAAATTGTTGGCATCTTAGCAGGTGTGATGAAACACTAATTTGTTTCCACAGTGAGACAGATGAATTGGCTCTCCCCAGTATGAACTCATTGGTGACTGCTGCTACACAAGGGAGATATCAGGAAATTGGGTCCAGAAATTATATTGAAGACTTAGCTGGCAATTTAGGGGTTAAACAGACTGAAGGGAAAAAAAATCCCAGCTAGCACAGAGTCAGAGATATGTCCACAGCTAGCCGGGTTACGCTGTCCCAGTCAGGCTTAAACTCATTAGTGTGAATATACAGAATGCCCCAAATCCATTGTTCTTTTGGACACTTCTGTCTGACCAGCTATTAGCCCATTGCAGAGTCTGATGGCCTCTTTGTCTGTCATTGGGAGATTAGTTACATATCAACAGCATGGCTCTGTTCTTTTGGATAAACTGGGCCATCAAACATCCAAGATAATGATGATAGGTTCAAGTCAGGAAACTCCAGCAGACAACCTTTGTTTCGAGGGTTGGCCGGAGCTGGTAGAAAGAGAGAAAAAAAATTCTGTTTTGAACAGGTGGGGAGAAGGCTTTGGAAATCTACTGAGAGAGGTCATGAAACTTGCCACTTAAGCAGGCTTTGGAAAAGGGTTCTGAACGAATGTCCCTCACAGATGAAAAATTGCTTTGTAAATGCAAGTATTGCTTTTGTCTGCCTGTGAAAGTGGCACAAGAGCTGCATATTCTGCACTGTAAATTCTATGATCTTATGATGTGCTGTTTAATGGGAACTAGTGTGTTAAGATTAAGAAACTACATGGAATCTGTTTGTGCTAGAGTTGAAGATGAAAAGTTTAAATATTGTTTTTATTTTGTTCAAATAAAGTTTGTTTATAAAATAACCAATGCCTATTTCTTATATTATCACTCATGGAATAAATTGATATTTCCGCTCGGTCTTAGTTTTGGCTTTGGTTCAGTCTCTTAGCCCCATTGAAAGCTGACCAGGCATGTGCAACACTGTGTAGCGGAGATGGATCACTGAATGTTTTACCCTTCTCAAAGCATGTGAATGGCTGTCCCACAGTGTGAATTCGCTGATGTTTCCGCAGGTTGGATGAATCACTGAATCGCTTCCCACACTGAGAGCAGGTGAATGGCTTCTCCCCAGTGTGAATTCTCTGATGTTTCCGCAGGGTGGATGAATCATTGAATCCCTTCTCACACTGAGAGCAGATGAATGGCTTTTCCCCAGTGTGAATTCGCTGGTGTGACTTCAGGGTGGATAATTGAGTAAATCCCTTCCCACACTGAGGGCAGTTGAATGGCCTCTCCCCAGTGTGAACTCGCTGGTGACTCTGCAAATGGGATAACCGACTGAATCCCTTCCCACACTGAGAGCAGGTGCGCAGTTTCTCCCCAGTGTGAACTCGCTGATGTTTCCGCAGGGTGGATGAATCACTGAATCCCTTCTCACACTGAGAGCAGGTGAATGGCCTCTCCCCGATGTGAACTCGCTGGTGATTCTGCAGGTTGGATAACTGAGTGAATCTCTTCCCACACTGAGGGCAGGTGAATGGCTTCTCCCCAGTGTGATCTCGCTGGTGTGACTTCAGACTCGAAAGATCAGTGAATCCCTTCCCACACTGAGAGCAGGTGAACGGTTTCATCCCAGTGTGAACTCGCTGGTGTCTCTGCAGGCTGGATAACCGAGTGAATCCCTTCCTACACTGAAAGCAGGTGAACGGCTTCTCCCCAGTGTGAACGCGCTGGTGACTCTGCAGGTTGGAAGAGCGAGTGAATCCCATCCCACACTGAGAGCAGGTGAACGGCCTCTCCCCAGTGTGAACTCGCTGGTGGCTACACAGGATGGATAAATTTGTGAATCCCTTCCCACACTGAGGGCAGATGAATGGCCTCTCCCCAGTGTGAACTCGCTGGTGTGTCTGCAGGTGGGATGAATCACTGAATCCCTTCCCACACTGAGAGCAAGTAAACGGCCTCTCCCCAGTGTGAACTCGCTGATGTCTCTGCAGGTGGGAGGAATGACTGAACGTCTTCCCACAGTGAAAGCAGGTGAACGGCCTCTCCCCAGTGTGAATTCGCTCATGTGACCTCAGGCTGGAAAACTCGATGAATCCCTTCTCACACTGAGAGCAGGTGAACGGCCTCTCCCCAGTGTGAATGCGTCGATGAATTTCCAGCTTCGATGGGACTCTGAAACCCTTCCCACAGTCCCAACATTTCCACGGTTTCTCCATGTTTTGGGTCTCCTCGGGTCTCTCCAGGTCGGACATTCAGTTGAGGCCTCGTCCACACAGAGAACACGTGTACGGTTTCTCCCCGCTGTGAACGGTGCAATGTGTTTTCAGGCTGTGTAACTGGTTAAAGCTCTTTCCACAGTCAGTGGTCTGGGACACTCTCACTCGGGTGTGTGTGTCTCGGTGCTTTTCCAGTCACACTGATGGTTAAAATTTTTTGAAGCCGACAGATCAGGCAAATATTTCTCCTTCTAGATTCAAAGGCCGATGATACTCAGGTCCACATGAATCGAATGAATCAGTTAGATCTTGACTTGGGCGTTCGAGATTTCTGCCGGGAATTCCTCCTCTTCTAATATCCTGTAATAACTAATTACAAAACAGTTAGTACAGGATAGAAATTCAGAACAGACAATTCTAGTTCCTATGGAACATTCTTTCCTCTCTCATTCCCCAAACGCTGTAAATCTCCATTCCACACACTCTCCCTCTATTCTCACTCTGCTGTATCTAATATTCACCCTCCCTTTTCTTCCATGTACTGAATGATCTGTTGAGCTGCTTGCAGAAAAATACTTTTCACTGTACCTCGGTACATGTGACAATAAACAAATCCAATCCAATCCAATCCAAACTCAGTTTGTTCTCACTGGAACGATGGAAGGGCGACCGGATAGAAGTCGACAAAATTGTATGGGGCATGGACAGAGTGAATAGTCAGAAGCTTCTTCCAATGGTGGAAGAGTCAATTATTAGGGGACATAGGTTTAAGGTGCGAGAGGGGCAAGGTTGAGAGGAGATGTGGGAGGGAAGTTTTTTACACAGGGGTTTGTGGGTGCCTGGGACTCGCTGGCAGAGGAAGTGGTGGAAGCAGGGACGATAGTGATATTTAAATATGTCTTGATACATACACAAATAGGATGGGAATAGAGGGGTGCGGACCCGAGTGCAGAAGGTTTTAGGTTAGACTGGCAGCATGGTCGGGCTGAGGCCTGGAGGGCTGAAGGGCCGGTTTCTGTGCTGTACTTTTCTTTGTTCTTGAATATATTAAATAACCCCCAGACTCCACTGGTCCCTGCAGAAGAGAATTCCAGACACTAACAACCCTCTCAGAGACGAGATAACTGGAAACATATAGCGTAGCTACTGTACAACATTACAAACCTAGAAATAATAATTCATGTACTTTATGACAGAACCATAAATAATATATGTAATATGTATCATAACAACACTGGACATTTCTCTGTCTGATATTAATTTACTGTCCCCTTAAATGTCAGCCATCTCCTGGGGAAAGCAGCCCTTTAATTGTGAACATTAGGAAAGAGACCATCCTTTAAGCCAGACAAATAAATGTGTCAAGCTGAGGGAGCAAAGGGTGTCAATGTCTTTAAGGGAGAGAGAGAGACCTGGGCCAAGCTTTGCAGAGTCTGCACCCTCCCTGGATTCACTTCCTTTCCCTTCAGTTGCTGCAAGTGACCAATTGAAGGTGAGAATGAGAAAAGAAATGGAAAGGGGGAGAAAAGAAAGTGTTTTACTCACAGATGTTGGAGACAAGGAGGAAGTTTCCGTCTTCAATCACACAAAGCCCTCGCTCTGATTGGCTGGAGGACGAAAGTCCTTCCGGTCCTCCAATCTTCCCATTGGTCAACACCTCCGCCGGAAGGTCAGGGGGCGGGCTCTGCCCCGCACATGCGCAGCTTTCCCTCTTCAGTAGACGTGCGCAGTTGCCGGGCCAGAGAGAGGAGAGGGGGGGAGGGGGAGATCACTGAGCGGCTTCTCGCTCTGGTCGGGGAGGTGGCGGGGGAACGGGGAACGACGGGTTTGGGCGGGGCTCTCGCTTCCGCGCGCCGTTACTGCGGCCTGCAACCCGAAGACGTCACCGCAGAGTACCTTGATTTCTATTGGCTGATACAGGTAGGGCTCCATTATGACGTCACAATACGGACCTTGAAGGGTAACTTCCGCCTCTGCAACATCTGGGAGGAAATCAATGTTTCCCCCTTTCCATTTCTTTCCTCATTCTGGGGGGGACATTGGGGACTTGCAGCAACTGAAGGGAAGGGAAGAGAAGGGAAGTGAATCCAGGGACGGTGCAGACTATGGAAAGCTTGGCCCAGGTCTCTCTTCTGTGGGCAGCATGGTAGCATTGTGGTTAGCACAAATGCTTCACAGCTCCAGGGTCCCAGGTTCGATTCCCGGCTTGGGTCACTGTCTGTGCGGAGTCTGCACGTTCTCCCCGTGTGTGCGTGGGTTTCCTCCGGGTGCTCCGGTTTCCTCCCACAGTCCAAAGATGTGCAGGTTAGGTGGATTGGCCGTGATAAATTGCCCTTAGTGACCAAAATTGCCCTTAGTGTTGGGTGGGGTTACAGGGATAGGGTGGAGGTCTGGGCTTGTGTAGGGTGCACTTTCCAAGGGCTGGTGCAGTCTCGATGGGCCAAATGGCCTCCTACTACACTGTAAATTCTATTCTATGATAAAGACATTGACATCCTTTGCTCCCTCAGCTTGACACATTTAGTTGTCTGACTAAAAGGATGGTCTCTCTCCTAATGTTCACAATTAAAGGGCTGGTTTCTCCATAGATGGCTGACATTTAAGGGGACAGTAAATTAATATCAGACAGAGACATGCCGAGTGTTGTTTTATTGTTGCAGATCAAATATATTATTTATGGTTCTGGAAAGTACATTTATTATTACTAGTTGTGTAACATTGTATTGTAGCTACATTATATATTTCCAGACACAGTCATTGAGTCACAGAAGGAATCCATTCTGTAACTGACAGGGGAAATGTTTGTGATTATGTGAAACCTGTTTTTGTTGTATCAGCTATTTAAAGTCAAATTGATCCCGTCTATTCAAATATTGGTCTTATTATTCAAATAATGCCTAAATCCGAAGAAGGATAAATAAATTCAGGGTGTTGTGGATGTTCAGTCACTGAGTCTGTTCAAGACAGAGAATGGAGGAATTTTGGATATTTTAGGAATGAACGGACTTGAGGAGAGCGCAGGGATGTGGAGGTAGTAGATCAGCCATTATCTGATTGACTGGCAGAATAATCTTGAGGGGCTGAATGGCGTGCTGTTCCAGTTTCTCATGTTCTAATGTTACTAGAATTATTAGGAGTAAACAATGGGACAGAAGGAGCGGGCGAAGTGAGGGTGCATGGGGAGGATTACAGTCAAGATGGGGGAACAACTGAATCAAGTATAGAATGGTCTGTTCTGAATTTCTGTCCTGTACTGACAGTGATGACTTTTGGAAACATCTTTTACAGGATGTTCGAGGACAATTTACAGACAGAAATCGCAAACCAAATGTCAAGATTTGACAGTCACTCGATTCATCAGGATCTGAATCTCAAGGGTGACTTTTTGTCTCTTTTGTCGGCTTCAAGATATTTTAAATTTCAGTGTGATTGGAAAAGCACTGAGACACACACACCCGAGTGAGAGTGTTCCAGTGCACTGACTGTGGAATGATCTTTAAATAGTTATCCAGTCTGAAAAAAATCGCAGCATTCACAGCAGGGGGAGATTGCACCCTTGTTCACTGTGCAGACAAGGCTTCAATTGATCATAGGACCTGGAAATAAACAAGGGCAGCCACACCATGGGGAAACCGTGGATATGTGGGGACTGTGGGAAGGGATTTTGTACCCCATCTGCACTGGAAACTCATCGACGTGGTCACACCGGGGAGAGGCCATTCACTTGCTCTGTTTGTGGGAAGGGATTCACTCAGTTATCCAACCTGCGGAAGCACCGACAGGTTCACACCGGGGAGAAGCCATTCACCTGTATCGAGTGTGGAAAGGGATTCACTCAGTTATCCAACCTGCTCACACACAAGAGAATTCACACTGGAGAGAGGCCATTCTGCTGCTCTGGGTGTGGGAAGGGATTCAGTGATCTCGCCAACATGCAGAGACATCAGCGAGTTCACACCGGGGAGAGGCCGTTCATCTGTTCTGAGTGTGGGAAGGGATTCACTCACTTATCAAGTCTGCAGAGACACCAGCGAGTTCACAAATGATGACAGGGGTTGGATTCTGCTGTTATTGCTGCTGTTAATCACATCCAGGACTGAGCCATGTTCATTCTGACACTTGGTGAAGTGGGAGGGTCGGAGGATTTCTTTCTGCTGGACTGGCCGGTCTCACGACTTTGCTTCCAGTGGGCTGATGCTCTTTGAGCCTGGGAGAGCACATTTCCACTGAAATGATCCACAGAAGCTGATGACGGACATTTATTTTATCCTGGATAGTAAATAGTGTTTTTCCTACTACTACAGGTAGATCCAAAATAAATATGTTCATAAGAAATGGGACCTTGAATGAATGATTCTTTCCACTGATGTATAGAATTCTTATACAATTTGTAAGCATGGCATAACTCAGCTTCAGGCAGCAGAGAGTACCGGACCTGTGAGGGAAGCTCTACTGGGAGTGGAGGATAAAGGGATGGCCAGGCTCGGGGTCCTCACTCATACTCCGGCAGCAGATAGTACTGGGACAGCCTTTCCGAGGCTCAGGAGGGTGAGGGTGAGGGTGGGGGTTTAAACTAATATGGCAGGGGTTAGGTAACCTATGGAAAGATTCAGAGCAGGGGGTATCAGAAACACAAGAAAGATACAGCAGGGAGGATTAAAAAAATGATGGGTAGAGAAACGAAGGGCTAGTATCAGATAACGACACTGTAATAACATGGGGCTGGTTTAGCTCACTGGGCTAAATCGATGGCTTTTAAAGCAGGCCAGCAGCACTGTTTGATTCCCGTACCAGCCTCCCCGGACAGGTGCCGGAATGTGGCGACTAGGGGCTTTTCACAGTAACTTCATTGAAGCCTACTCGTGACAAGTGATTTTCATTTCATTCATTTCATAAATAGAAGGGAGGGTCAAGGAATGTTAAAAGGACTACCCTTAAGGTTTTTAAAAAAGAACTTTGTAGTACCCAAATATTTTTTCCCAATTTAAGTTCAGGCAGTGCCCTATTGCGCCCCCCCCCCTCCATCAACACCCCATCTCCCTCCTTCCCCACCACCCTCCCTTCCCAGCACCCTCCTTGCCCCTCTCTCCCCACCACCCTCCTTGCCCCTCTCTCCCCACCACCCTCCTTTCCCCTCTCCCCACCACCCTCCTTTCCCCTCTCCCCACCACCCCCCTTTCCCCTCTCCCCCCCCCCCTCTTTCCCTTCTTGTTGGTACAAAGGGGAGGGTATCTGGTCTCTCCAGCGCAAAGTTTAGTGCTTGTACATTTGTTTTTTGCAGAAATGTGGTGTGAACTGTTTTAATCATCAGAGTATCCACCCCCTCCACTCCCCGTACACTGGTACTGAGGGGAGGGTACCCTGTTTCTCCAACACAAAATTGGTGTTCGTACCTTCTGGCTTTGTACATATTGTTTTACTGTTTTAATAAAAAGATATAGCCAATTCACCTAACCTGCGCTTTTTTGGGTTGCGGGCATGAAACCAACGCAGACGTGGGGAGAATGTGCAAACTCCACACAGACAGTGACCCAGGGCTGGGATCGAACCTGGGTCCTCAGCGCCATGAGGCAACAGTGCTAACCACTGTGCCACCGTACCACCCAAGGTTTAGTACGTGAATGTTCGGAGCATTTGAAATCCAATGTATGAATTAGTTGCGCAGATGGGTGCCAAGGGGTGACACATAGCAGATCACTAAATTAAAGGGCAGCACGGTAGCATTGTGGATAGCACAATCGCTTCACAGCTCCAGGGTCCCAGGTTCGATTCCGGCTTGGGTCACTGTCTGTGCGGAGTCTGCACGTCCTCCCCGTGTCTGCGTGGGTTTCCTCCGGGTGCTCCGGTTTCCTCCCACAGTCCAAAGATGTGCGGGTTTGGTGGATTGGCCATGATAAATTGCCCTTAGTGTCCAAAATTTCCCTTAGTGTTGGGTGGGGTTACTGAGTTATGGGGATAGGGTGGAGGTGTTGAACTTGGGTAGGATGCTCTTTCCAGGAGCCGGTGCAGACTCGATGGGCCGAATGGCCTCCTTCTGCACTGTAAATTCTATGAAAGAAAAGCCCATAGGATTACTGGTAGTGTCTTGGGATGGATAGAAAGCTGGCTCACTGGCAGGAAGAAAAAGTTGGAATAAATGTTTTATTTCCGATTGGCAGGCAGTGACTAGTGGAGTACCACAGGGATCTGTGCTAGGATCCCAACTGTTCACATTATATATTAATGATTTGGGCAAGGCAACTAAAATTGTATTTCCCAACTTGTAGATGATACAAAGTTGGGTGAGAGGGTGAGCTGTGAGGAGGATGCAGAGATTCCTCAGCGGGATTTGGACAGGGTGGGTGAGTGGGCACGTGAATGGTAGTTGCAGTATAACCTGGATAAATGAAAGGTTGGTAGAAAAATAGGAAGGCAGATTACTATTTCATTGGGTGCAAGTTGAAAGAGGTGGATTCTCAGTGAGACCTTGGTGTCCTTCGTGCATCAGTCGCTGAGAGTAAGTGTTAGCCTTCAGAGCGAGAGGATTTGAGTGTCGGGACAAGAGTTGTTTTGCTGCAATTGTATAGGGCATTGGTGAGGCCACACCTGAAGTATTGTTTTGGTGTCCTTATCTGAGGAAGGATGTTCTTGCTATGGAAGGATTTCAGTGAAGGTTTATCAGGCTGATTCCTGGGATGGCGGGATTGTCATATGACGAGAGAATAAATTGGTTAGGATTATATTAATTGTAATTTAGAGAGTGAGAGGGGATCTCATAGAAACATATATAATACTAACCGGGTTGGACAGGTTATATTCAAAAAGAATATTCCCAATGGTAGAGGAGTCCAGAACTAGGGGGTCATAGTTTGAGGATAAGGCAGCACGGTAGCATTGTGGATCGCACAATTGCTTCACAGCTCCAGGGTCCCAGGTTCGATTCCGGCTTGGGTCACTGTCTGTGCGGAGTCTGCACATCCTCCCCGTGTCTGCGTGGGTTTCCTCCGGGTGCTCCGGTTTCCTCCCACAGTCCAAAGATGTGCAGGTTAGGTGGATTGGCCATGCTAAATTGCCCTTAGTGTCCAAAATTGCCCTTAGTGTTGGGTGGGGTTACTGGGTTGTGGGGATAGGGTGGAGGTGTGGACCTTGGGTAGGGTGCTCTTTCCAAGAGCCGGTGCAGACTCGATGGGCCGAATGGCCTCCTTCTGCACTGTAAATTCTATGATAATCTACGATAAGGGATAAACCATTTAGGACTGAGCTGGGGAGAAATGTCTTCACCCAGAGAGTGGTGAATCTGTGGAATTCACTACCGCAGAAAGTAGTTGAGGCCAAAACGTTGTGTAATTTCAGGATGTAATTAGATGCAGTTTTTGAGGCTAAAGAGATCAAGGGATATGGGGGGCAAAGCGGGATCAGGGTATTGAACTTGATGATCAGCCATGATCAAAATGAATGGCAGAGCAGGCTGGAAGGGCCGAATGGCCTCCCTCTGCTTCTATTTTCTATGTATGTTTCCATATAACTCTGCTTTGGGAAAGAGATCAATAGAAATGTGCGAAGGGGGATGAGATGGTCGTGCGGTGGTAATGTCACTGGATCCAGAGGCCCAGGTTAATGCTCTGGGGATATGGGTTCAATCCCACTATGCCGGTTAGTGGAATTTAAATTGGAGACATTAAATGTGGAATATAAAGCTAGTGATGACCATGGGATATGTTGTAAAAATGCTTCTGGTTCATCGACCTCCTTTACGGAAGGAAATCTGCTGTCCTTACCCGGTCTGGCCGACATGTGACTCCAGATCCACGGCAATATGGATGAGGGTGACACAGTGGTTAGCACTGCTGCCTCACAGCGGCGGGGACCCGGTTCAATCCTGGCCTCAGGTGACTGTCTGTGTGGAGTTTGCACATTCTCCCTGTGTCTGTGGGGTTTCCTCCGGGTACTCCGGTTTCCTCCAACACTTCAAAAGTGTCCAGGTTAAGGTGGATTGGCCATGATCAATTGCCTCTCAGTACACAGGGATGTGCAGGTTAGGTGGTGTTATGGAGTTTAGGCAGGGGAGTTGGTCCAGGTAGTGTGCTCTTTCAGAGGGTCGGTGCAGACTCGATGGGCTGAATGGCCTCCTACACTGTAGGGACTCTATGGGCGCGATTCTCCCAAAACGGGAGAAATCGTAAGGCTGGCGTCAAACCCAGGCGGGTTTGACGCCAGCGCGCCCCTTCCCGACCGGGAACCGATTCTGGTCCCCGGTCGGGGCTAGCAGCCCGACGCCGTAAGCTCCGGCATCACGGGCTTAACGAATATCGTTAAGCCCGCTTGCCGGAGTTAGCGCCGGCTGACGCGTCATATGATGTCAGCCGCGCATGCGCGGATTGGAAGACTCCAACCCGTGCATGCGCGGATGACGTCATCGCGTATTTGCGCGAAACCCGCGCATGCGCGGGCCGGGTTGCCCCTCAGCCGCCCCGCGAATGGATACTGCGGGGCGGCGGAAGGAGAAATAGTGCGCGGGCATCGGGCCCGCTGCCCGCGATCGGTGCCCACCGATCGCGGGCCCATGGCACCCTTGGCACGGCCGTGGTACTGCCGTGCCAATCGGTGCCATGGTTATAAAAAGCGAGTTGTTCCCGTCGTTTTTACGAACGGCCAGACCAGGTGTGTTTGCCGTTCGTAAAAACAGCCGTAAAGGGCTGGGACTTCGGCCCATCGAACAGCTGTGAATCGCTGCCGGCCGTAAAAAAACGGCGGCAGCGATTCGTGTCGGGAGTTGGGCGGGGGGGGGGGGGGGGGGAGAATAGCGGGAGGGCGGGAAAAATGTCGGGAAGGCCCTCCCGCTATTCTCCGACCCGTCGTGGGGGGCGGAGAATCGCGCCCTATGATTCCCTGAATCTGAACTGCCCTCTGTAATTCCATGCAAAGTTCAGGAGCTATTGGGAATTAATCATAGAATTTACAGTGCAGAAGGAGGCCATTCGGCGCATCGAGTCTGCACCGGCTCTTGGAAAGAGCACACTACCCAAAGTCCACACCTCCACCCTATCCCCATAACCCAGTAACCCCACCCAACACTAAGGGCAATTTTGGACACTACGGGCAATTTATCATGGCCAATCCACCTAACCTGCACATCTTTGGACTGTGGGAGGAAACCGGAGCACCCGGAGGAAACCCACGCACACACGGGGAGGATGTGCAGACTCCGCACAGACAGTGACCCAGCCGGGAATCAAACCTGGGACCCTGGAGCTGTGAAGCAACTGTGCTAACCATTATGCTACCGTGCTGCCCCTAAATGGGAAACAAATTTGGCACATCGATGAAAGAATTGAATGAAAATCCCGGGAATGTCGAGGACTCCAGTTTCAGGTTTCCCTGTTGATGTTCCTCAGTGGATTGGACGATGCCCTGTCGTCTCTTATTGACACTAGTGGGTGGGTACAGCTCGCAGATGTCCCAAGTGAATGTTAGAAGAGTGAAGGGCCACACTGGACGAGACACAAGAAAGATGGGAAGAGGAATTGGGGATAGGGGGAGGACTCTGGGTCCAGGGACTACATATGGACCTCCTCATGTGTAGGGCTGATCCCCTGTCGCAGCTAAAGGTGGTGCCCAGGACACACCTAACCAGGTCACACACGAGCGGGTTCTTCCTGGAGGTGGAGGACAAATGTGAACGGTTGCAGGGAGGCCCAGCCAACCACACGCACACGTTCTGGTCGTGCCTCAAGCTTGACGGCTTCTGGACCAACCGTTTTGCCATGCCCAGAGTCATGGGGGCGAAGGTGGAGCCAAGCCCTTTAGTGGCGGTTTTTCGTGGTGTCGGAACAACCAGAGCTCTTCATGGGGAGGGGGCGAAGCCCTGGCATTCGCCCCCCCTTGATTGCCCGACGGAGACTCCTGCTCGGATGGAGATCGACAGTGCCGCCCGAGGCCCCGGACTGGCTGGCTGACCGAGAGGAGTTCCTGAAACTGGAGAAAATAAAATTTGCCGTCAGCGGGCTTGAGGAAGACTTCCACTACACACGGAGGCAATCTAGGAAACTCTTCGAGGACCTGTTTGTGACCAGCAACTAAGTTGGGGGTGAGGGGGAGGGTTGAGGAAAGAAGGAGTCGGGGGGGGGGGGGGGGGGAGTGGGGTGCGGACTCGAATTTGGAAAAGGAGTGGGTGGGAGAGAAAGTGGGGGGGGGGGGGGGGGAGAAGGGGAGAAAGAGGGAGCACCCAAAACACAGGGGAAATATATAATACAACAGGGATATGGGGGCCCATGAGCAGCGCTACAGCAGCGCCCTGAAAACAAGGGCAAGTTATCCTGGTGAGGCCTCACCACCCTCACAGCGCTGGGACTATCCGCTCCCCCACTGGTGACAACAAGGGGGGGGGGGTCTCTTTCATTACTGCAAACCATAAAGTTACCATGCCAGATGCGCATGGTGGCACAGTGGTTCGCACTGCTGCCTCACAGATCCAGGGTCCCAGGTTCAATTCCAGCCTCGGGTGACTGCCTGTGTGGAGTTTTCACTTTCTCCCCCGTGTGTGCGTGGGTTTCCTCCGGGTGCTCCGGTTTCCTCCCAGAGTCCAAAGATGTGCGGGTTAGGTGGATTGGCCATGCTAAATTGCCCCTTAGTGTCCAAAGGGTTGGGTGGGTTTACTGGGTTACGGGGATAGGGTGGAGGTGTGGGCTTACGTCGGATGTTCTTTCCAAGGGCCGGTGCAGACTCGATGGACCAAATGGCCTCCTTCTGCACTGTAAATTCTATGATTTATGATCCACTAACATAGACCACACGGCAATATGTAGAGCACAAATGTGCAACTTAACCGTATTGTGTCTGGGACGAGTTAAAGATGCAAAATGTTTATTTCTGTTCCCATGGCTAATCCTGTGTTCTGTTTTCTGCGCAGATATAATTGCACAGTCGGCGTATGTGGGTGATACGTCTGGCATAAAATGAAAATCTTTCAATAAAAATACGTATTTTTAAAGTGAGTGGCCAAAAGTTTGGCAGATGGAAGATGATGCAGGAAAATGTAAAGTTATGCATTTTGGTAGGAGAACTAAAGGGGCAGAACATTATTTAAATGGAGAAAGACTGCAGAACACTGCACCAGAGGGATTTGTGCATAAATCACAAAAGGTTAGCATGCAAGTGTCTTGTTATGCTCTTGGCGTATCATAAGCTGCTTCCTTGATGTTCACTCTGACAAAGGAAGGTTCAGACTTGGAGATAACTTCAACACGTTTATTAAACTATTTACAATTCTCCTACTCAGGTTCGCCACTACTGTTATTCCTTCTATAGCTACTCAGACTGACGAACCAGTCTGCTACAATCCACGTGGTGGGTATGATGGTGAATCAACCATGTGTCTGTACTCACTGAGTGTCTCCACTGGAAAGAGGAAGATCATGTGTGCTGTGTCCTTTATATATGGGTTGGTGTAATGCCCCCCTGTGGTAGTGTCACCTCTGTGTGTATCGTGAATGCCCATTGGTCGTGTCCTATCTTACTGACCTATTGGTTGAGTGTCTGTGTGTCATGTCTCTGGTGCTCCCTCTAGTGTCTAGCTAGTTTACGTATACTTACATTAACCCCTTGTGTATCTGCAGTGATGCATATCACCACAGCAAGTTCAGCAGGTAATTGATAAGAAACATGGGATGTTGGCATTTATTTCAAAAGGAATGGAGTATAAAAATAGAGATGTTCTACTAAAACTATACGAGGCAGTATTTAGACCACACCATAAATACTGTGAACAGTTTTGGTCACCTTATCTAAGGAAAGATATACTAGCATTGGAGGCAGCCCAGAGGAGGTTCGCGAGGTCGATCCAGGGTTGAAGGGATTTTCTGATGAGGAGAGGTTGAGGAGGTTGGGGCCTGTCCTCATTGGAGTTTAGCAGAATGAGAGGCGACCTTATTGAGACAGACCGGATTCTCAGGGGGGCTCGACAGGGTCGATGCTGAGAGGATGTTTCCTCTTGTGGGAGAGTCTAGGACCAGAGGGCAGAATCTCAGAGTAAGGGGGCCGCCCCATTTCAGACAGAGATGAGGAGGAATTTCCCCTCTCGGAGGGTGGGGAATCTGTGGAATTCTTTACCACAGACAGTTGTGGAGGCTGGGTTGTTCAGTATGTTCAAGGCTGAGATGGACAGATTTCTAATCAGTGAGGGAACCAAAGGTTATGGGGATAAGGTGGTAAAGTAGAGTTGAGGATTATATCAGGTCAGTTCGAGGTCATTGAATGGCAGAGCAGACTCGATGGGCTGAATGGCTAACTGCTGCCCTATGTGTATGGTCTTCTGATCCATTATGTCTGCACCAGCAATCAAGCACCTCTCTATGCTCAGACCATTGGTCTGTAGCTTATACATTGTGGCATTTCAAGTACCCATCTCAATGCTTCTAAAATGTTGTGAGTGTTCCCGACTCCACCAACCTTTCAGCCAGTGAGTTTGAGATTCCCACCACTCTCTGGGTGAAAATGTTTTCCCTCAAATCCCCTCGAAACCTCCTGCCCCCACGTATATATCTATGCCACCTGGTTATTGACCCATTGGCTAAGGAAAAAGTTTCTTCCTAACTGCCCTATCTGTGTCCTTCATGATTCTCAATGCCCCAATCAGGTCTCCCCTCAGCCTTCTCCGCTCCAATGAGGACAACTCAAGCCTAACCAGCCTCTCTTCACAACTGAAATGCTCCAGACCAGGCAACAGCCTGGTCAATCTCCTCTGCCCACTCTCTAGTGCAATCACATCCTTCCTCTAATGTGGCGACCAAAACTGAACATCGTACTCTAACTGTAGCCTAATGAGTGTTTTATACAGCTCCATCATTACCTCCCTGCTCTTATATCCTAGGCCTCGGCTAATAAAGGCTAGGACCCTATCTACCTTCTTAACCACCTTATCTACCTGTCCTGTCTTCAGGATCCTATGCACATGTACCCCAAGGTAACCCTATTCCTCTGTACTTCTCAGTGTCCTACTGTTCATTGTATATTCCCTTGTCTTAGTCCTCGTAAAATTCATTGCCTTACACTTTTCAGGGTTAAATTTCATTTGCCACTGTTCTGCTCATCTGACCAGCCCGTATCATCCTATAATCGAAGGCCTTCCTTCTAGCTAATTACAACACCACCAATTTTCATGTCATCAGTGGACTTACCGATCAGATCTCCCACATTAATGTCCAGATCATTAGTGTACAAGATATTAATTTACAGTCCCCTTAAATGTCAGCCATCTCCTCGGGAAACCAGCCTTTAATTGTGAATATTAGAACTGAAAGGACATTAGAATCCTAGAATCCGTACAGTGCAGGAAGAGGTCATTTGGCCCATTCATTCCACACTAACTCTCTGAAAGAGCACCCTACCACGGCCCTTCAGTTGCTGCAAGTCACCAATTGAAGGTCAGAATGAGAATGGAAAGGGGAAGAAAAGAAAGTGTTTTACTCACAGATGTTGGAGACAGGATGAAGTTTCAGTCTGTGTGAAGCTCAATCTTTAGTCCCGCAAAGCCCGCCCTCTGATTGGCTGGAGGACCAGAATCCTTCCGGTCCTCCAAATCTTCCCAATCGGTCAACGCCTCAGCTTGAAGGTCAGGGGTTTGGTTGTCCCTCGCACATGCGCTGCTTCCCCTCTCCCTTGGACGTGCGCAATCCCAGGTCGGGTGGAGGGGGAGATCGCCAAGCCGGTTCTGTCAGCCGGTTGTCTGGAAACCTTGTCTCGAGGACGTGGAGGGGGAGGAGGGGGAAACGGGTGGGGGTGGGGCTCCCGTGTCCGCGGTGAGCCTGTGCACTGGAACCCGGAAAAGACACGGCGGAGCAGAGTGATTCCT